>NW_015151517.1:231471-234038 GCF_000732505.1 Cyprinodon variegatus
GCCTGTGGTTCTGATGAGGTCCAATGGAAGTCCAACTTGATTTGATAGCCTTCAGATCACCTGCATTGTTGGTTCTGCTGTTTCTCATCTTCCTCCATAGATTCAATTCAATTCATAAAATATTTTATTAATACAGAAGGGAAATTAAATGTTGCAGTAACTCATAGGGTTTCATTTTAACCAGTTGTTGTAGGTGTTGATGATGTAGTCAAATAATTTTTTTTACATTTTTCTTCATTATTTTGTCATTATTTTAGTTTTAACCTGTCTGTCCAGTTGCTTCAACACATTTTTTATTCTTTATTCAGATTGAATTGGTGCAGGTTGTCAGAGATCAGCTTGGCTTCTCTGGTCTCAGCTCTGAAGTCCAACCCCTCCCATCTGACAGAACTGGACCTGAGCAACAACATTGACCTGAAAGATGGTGGAGTGAAGCAGCTCTGTGGGTTTCTCCAGTCTCCCCTCTGTAAACTACAGACATTGAGGTCAGTCACCATGTTTTAGTTTAGTGCTGATATTTCTGATGGTAAAGTTGTGTTGACTCTAAACTGCAGACATAGGGCTGAAATTCTACTGATTCACACTGAGGATCTTCAGGCTAAAGTCTGATTTCTTCTTCACTGCTTTGATCCAGTTAAAGTTTATTTCTTTTTCAAACTTCCTTCCATGAGTTATTCAATAATAAGCAGGAAACGTGAAACAATGAGTTGAATTTCAGTGTGGGGTTGCAGCATTATCCAGAACTTCCCAGAATCCAGTTAATTTAGAGCTGAAACTGCAGGAGATTCCCATTCCCAGCAACATTATTTAGTGATGTTGAGCCAACATGGGCAGCAGTGTGGAAAGCAGGAAGAATCCCAGAACCTCTCTCAGACTTTAGTCCTGGAGAGGACACTTGGTTCTCCCGGTCTCCTCCTCTGTATGAGGCTCTGAGCTCCCGGTGCTGCTGCTGCATCTCTCAGTAGCAGATCCAGAGAGGGATGGATCTGGACTGAAAAGTGGAGGCATTGTTAGGCTTTAGTGTCCCTGCCCATCTGGATATTCTTCCAGAGAATTTCTCCCTTGTTTTTATGGCCTCTGGTCAAATGGTTTGATTAGAAAGAAGAAAAAACTGCTGTTAAAGAGGAAGATAGAAGAAATGAAAAACCCTGATGTGTCTTTAGTTTAATCCATGGATGTATTTCTGAGCTGAACTCACATTTCTNCACACAGGTGAGAAGCCTTTTGAATGTCTGTCCTGTGGAAAAAGCTTCACTAGGAAATCTAGTCTTGATACACACATGAGAATTCACACTGGTGAGAAGCCTTTTGAATGTCTGTCCTGTGGAAAAAGCTTCACTCAGAAATCTGATCTTGATACACACATGAGAATTCACACTGGTGAGAAGCCTTTTGAATGTCTGTCCTGTGGAAAAAGCTTCATTAAGAAATCTAGTCTTGATACACACATGAGAATTCACACAGGTGAGAAGCCTTTTGAATGTCTGTCCTGTGGAAAAAGCTTCACTAAGAAATCTCATCTTGATACACACATGAGAATTCACACAGGTGAGAAGCCTTTTGAATGTCTGTCCTGTGGAAAAAGCTTCACTAAGAAATCTCATCTTGATACACACATCAGAATTCACACAGGTGAGAAGCCTTTTGAATGTCTGTCCTGTGGCAAAAGTTTCACTGACAAATCTTCTCTTGATAGACACATCAGAAGTCACACTGGTGAGAAGCCTTTTTCCTGTACCATTTGTAACAATAAATTTACTCAAAAGAGTAGTTTGAATTCTCACATGAGAACTCATACAGGTGAGAAGCCTTTTGAATGTCTGTCCTGTGGCAAAAGTTTCACTGACAAATCTTCTCTTGATAGACACATCAGAATTCACACTGGTGAGAAGCCTTTTTACTGTACCATTTGTAACAATAAATTTACTCAAAAGAGTAATTTGACTACTCACACGAGAATTCACAGGTGTGAAGCCTTTTAAATGTTTGTCCTGTGGAAAAAGCTTTACTAAAAGCTTTACTAGAAACTAGAACAGATAAGTTGTTATATAGTAAATTTGGTAAATACTCAGGTCCTGGGTGAATATTTGGAATTAATGGAGTAAATTAGAATTAAATGGCCAAAAAATGTTTAAATTTATGATTTCTTATTTTTTCTGTAATTTATTAAGAAAAAAACTCAAACTTTAAGTTGAATGATAAGCTATCGGCTGGATATATTCCAGAAACAGACTTTTATTCAGATGAAAATATCCTCAAATGAAAATAAAAGCAAAGGTAGGACAGATTTAATGAGCTTTGCTCAGTGTTGCTGATGTTTTTGGAGGATTTTCTAAGAGATCAGCTGCAAACGATCAGAGTTTAGCTAATTTAGTGTCTTCTTGGTTTTTATTAGCAATGCATCAATCAGCCCTGCTACGTGTGTTGTTGAAACCAGGCCCACCAACACTCCAACTGTTTTTGGCACAGTGTTAGAGCTATGGTCAACGGATATTAGAGTGAAGTAGATCATCTATAGAGGAGTCTCACATGAAGATTTGGGACATATATAAGTGTGAGTCAGTCTC
>NW_015151517.1:236231-237622 GCF_000732505.1 Cyprinodon variegatus
TACCTATCGGGCCGATAAAAAAATTCCACCAAGATGCATGATACCCGATAGGTATCATGCATCCCTAATCTCTACAGTTATGCTGCTATAGGCTTAGACTGCTGGAGGACCCCTTTTTCATCATTCTGCTTCATTCTGTCTCCATTCTCCCACTGCAGAATTAGTTAGTTCAGAAATCCTGTAGAGAAATATCAGCTGTGATGCTGCCATCAACACCTTTGTTTATAGATGTTGGAGATTTCCCTGTTTTTGAGTGTAGTCCTGTTTCTCTGACTGTGACTGGTTGGATGAGCTCTCTTCCATCCTCTGACATGGGAGTTGGCTCCGATCATGTCTGCCTGGCTGTGTGTTTTCTGGACGGGTCCCCCTTGTGGAGCTGGTTTACAGTTGCCTTTTTTTATTTCTGCTTCTTTTTCTACGTCTGCTTCTTTCTCCTTGAAAGTCGGCCTTGGCAGATGGCCGCTCAAATTGAGTATGTTTCTGCTGGCGGTTTCTTGCTGTTAAAAAGTAGTTTGTCCTCTGTACTGTCACTACAAGCATTCCAGTCAATGAGTCCATGCAATCAACTGGTTTTCCATAATTCTACTGATCGGGAGCATATCTATAGTAAAGAGAACGGTCCTAGCACTGATCCCACATGTAACCCAGGAGAATGAGGACGATTCATCATGAACGTGAACAAACTGAAATTGATCAGATGAGATTTAAACCAGTCTAGTGCTGTTCCTTTAATTCCAACAAAATGTTCAAGTCTTTCTAAGAGAATATTATCATCAACTGTATCAAATGCAGCACTGAGAACTAACAGGACACATACAGATACAAGTCCATTATCTGAGGCCATGAAAATATCAGTTGTGACAATTCACGATGGATCCTACCCTTATACTATTGGATCTTGGAATACTCGTCATCAGTATTCCAAGGAGGATCGTTAATGAGTTTTAGCTTCAGACAATCCCTAATAACCTCTTATTTTATTTTACAGAATCAACACACATTGTTGTTCCTCTCTACAGGATACATTCAGGAAATTGATCGCTGAGAAAATGTTCTTTCCACACATATGCTAATGTGTGATGATATTTTATTAGTAAACTCCCTGACAGAGCAGAGATAGCAGGAAGAGTGATGGAAAAGCTGAAATTAAAAATCATTATTAATATGGTTCAACCATCAGAGCCCTCCTTTATGCCGTCTATTGGAGTTTCTTTAATTTGTCTGGTCAAATTAGTTTTTCTTTTCTTCAGAGCATCTTCAGTTGGTTTGGTCAAATGTCTTTTTTTTCTGCAGTGAAATCAAGTATCCTCCTCTTGAGTGATACGGCTGAGTTACTTTGCTCTTCTGTGATGGGGAACCCAGATAAGTTATCAGATGAACAGAACTTGGCT
>NW_015151517.1:240943-245384 GCF_000732505.1 Cyprinodon variegatus
TATAAAAAACGCGCCTTATAGTCCGGTGCGCCTTATGGTCGTGAAAATACGGTATTAAAGAAATCTGACTCTCCTCTAGAAGTGAGAAGTTTCTGCTTTTTAAAGATTTTTTTGGTAGTATAATTTTTCTTTGAACTAATTCTAATAGTTTTGTTCTTGATTCTGTAGATGTTCTATTTACCTGCTATGATTGAAAGTAACTATCGCCTATTTTATACAACTGATTTTATGTATTATTTTCTGCTGTGGATATTTTTAATTATTGTAATCACTTCTAAATTGATGAATGAGCAGCAATAAAAATAGATTGTAAAAATTTGCTTCTTTATATGGTTTCAAATAAATTACAATCTTTTTCCATGTTTTCTCTGCTATTTTCAGCCAAACTAAAGCTGTAGAATAAATAGTTTAATGTCATTCACCTTCTGTCTTCTCCAGTCTTTCCTGTTGCTCCTCCGTCAGCATTAATTTGTTTTGCTTTTTAGAGGCTGAGTGTTTTCAAATCTGGCCATTGGATAAATCCTCCTTTGCTTGTTGGAGAACTTAGATTAGGAAATAATGTAGGTATGTATTCTGGCCCAGTTTGTTTGGCACCTGATAAAACGAGTGTTTCAGTTGCTATACCTGTGTGTCCAGAGCCGCTACAACCAAGCAACTAGAGGAATAAAGGATCTAACTATGGCTATGTTTACAATGCAGCCTGAAGGGACCCTAATCTACTAAAATTTTGGGTTATTTTTTTATTGCCAATATGTAATCTGTACCTGATCTTTTCATGACAGTCTGAACAATAAAAATCTGATTTTGTAACAATAGTTCTGGACTATTTATAGAAAAAGTGACAATGTTAGAGGTTTTTTATGAACAACTTGTACAACAAAATTTGTGTTGTAGTTGTACACAAAAATGTTGTAGTTGTACACAAAAATGAAAAACCTGCTGCAGCTTTTTCCTGACACCATGAGCAGGTTAATATCTGTCTGCATACAGCGCCGTAATTATTACCAATCACATGTCGTCCCTAGGAGGTGTTGCGCCATATGCCATGATCATACTGTTTGGACATTGGGAACCAGTGTCCACATTTCATCTTGACATGATGATGTGGAATCAGCCGTGGAATCTCTTGAATCCCAGCTTTATTTCACTAAGAGTTTAAACACTGATATAACATTAGTGTTCATGTGTTCCTCGGATGCTCATTACATTTCCATTACCAAGTATGACCAAAAGTTATTTAGTGGAATCCTGATGTGTATCCGCTGCTAACTATTTCAAAGAGGGTAAATAATTGTTTAACTAAAGACTATTATTGGTTCCTGGTAAAGCAAATCATTGTTGTCATACCCTTAGAGACAGGCAGGCCGGTGACGAAATCCACCGCTATGTGGGACCAGGGACGTGACGGAACAGGCAGAGGATGAAGTAGACCAGAAGGAGGCTGATGAGACGGCTTGTTTCTGGCACAGATGGGACAGGCCAGCACGTATTCCTTCACATTCTTATGAAGGGACGGCCACCAGAAATGCCGGTTGATGAGGGCAATGGTTCTGCTGATTCCTGGATGGGCTGAAATTTTTGCAGAGTGCATCCAATGTATGAGCCGAGATCTCACTGAGGTGGGTACGTACGTACGATTTGGTGGTCCATTTCCTGGGTCAGGTTCAGAAGCTGAGGCAAGATTAATCAGGTCGGTGATCTCCCAGGAAACGGCTCCCACCGTGCAACTGGCAGGAAGAACAGGTTCAGGCGTTTCAGACTTTTCAGACGAGTACAAACGAGAAAGAGAGTCAGGCTTGATGTTTTTGGATCCGGGTCTGTAAGATATGATCAGGTTAAACCGGGAAAAGAACAGGGACCAGCGGGACTGACGTGGATTAGACCTTTTGACTGATTGAATATAAGACAGGTTCTTATGGTCAGTCCAAACCAGCACGGGATGTTCAGCCCCTTCAAGCCAATGCCGCCACTCCTCCATAGCTAGCTTGATGGCTAGCAGTTCTCTATCACCGACGTCATAGTTTTGTTCTGCTGGAGAAAGCCTGCGAGAGAAGAAGGCGCATGGGTGAGTTTTATGGTCAGAATCAGATTGTTAGGATAAGACGGCCCCCACTCCAGAGTCTGATGCATCCACCTCTAAGATGAACTGCTTAGAGGGGTCAGGCTGAATGAGAACTGGTGTGCTGGAAAAAAAAGCTTTTAGTTTATTGAATGCAGCTTCGGCCTCTGCTGACCAGTGGAATGTCCTTTTAACAGAAGTTAGGGATGTTAGAGGTTGGGCTGTCTGACTGTAGTTTCTTTTTTTCTTTTTTTTTTCTTTTTTTTGACTGTAGTTTCTGATGAATCTCCTGTAGAAATTGGCAAACCCCAAAAACCTTTGAAGCTGCTTACGATTCTCGGGGGTTGGCCAGTCCAGCACTGCTTTGATTTTGTCTTCTGATGGCTTCACCTGCCCGCCCTCAAACACAAACCCTAAAAAGGTGACAGACGGTTGGTGAAACTCACATTTCTCAGCTTTGACAAAGAGTTTATTTTCAAGCAGTCTTTGGAGAACCAGGCGAACGTGTTTTCTGTGGTCTGACAGATTCTTTGAATAGATCAAGATATCATCGATATAAACAAAAACATTGAGAAAATCTCTCAACACGTCGTTGACCAGAGCTTGGAAACAAGCAGGGGCGTTGATCAGACCAAAAGGCATCACCAGGTATTCGAACTGACCGATCGGGGTTAGGGTTAGCCGTCTTCCACTCATCTCCCTCTCTTATTCTGAGAAGATGGTAGGCATTTCTTAAGTCCAGTTTGGTAAAAACAGTAACCCCTTGAACAGGTTCAAATGCTGATGCGAGCAGAGGTAAGGGGTATTTGTTTTTAATAGTTATCTGGTTTAGCCCTCTGTAGTCGATACAGGGTCGGAGAGAACCATCTTTCTTTCCTACAAAAAAGAAGCCTGCACCAAGATGGGATGAAGACGGCCGAATAATTCCAGCAGCTAGGGACTCATTTATGTATTTCTCCATTGTTTCTCTCTCTGGTTTGGAGATATTGAAAAGTCGACTGCTGGGAAGGGGAGCCCCAGGTAAAAGATCTATGGCACAGTCATATGGTCTATGAGGAGGAAGAGACATAGCACTGACCTTGCTGAAGACTGGTGCCAGATCATGATATTCAGACGGAACGGAAGACAGATCAGGGGGGTCCATTCTCCCCATGATTTCTTGGAGACTGAATGGCAGGCGCTGCAGAGCGGAGACAGGAGACATGAAAGGAGGCAGACCACGATTCAATGTGTCTTTTGGTCCAGTTAATGTGGGGGTTGTGCAGCTCCAACCACTCATATCCCAGAACTAGAGATGAACAGGCAGAAGGAAAAATGAAAAAAGTTATGGTTTCTCTATGATTTCCTGAGATCAGGAGTTCAAGAAGCAGAGTCTGATGAGTAACTTGATGTAACCTCTTTCCATCAATGCTGAAACTCTGAGAGGTTTCTTCAGAGGGACGGTTTCAATGTTCAACTGTTGAACCAGATTAGAGTCAATAAGATTCTTCTCATAGCCAGAGTCAATAAAGGCAGAAAGTAGGAGGGTCTGATCAGATGTAAACAGGGTAGCTGGTAGCAAAAGATGAGATTTATCAGATTGAAGATGGTCCGCCAGACTCCTCACATCCTCTGACGGACCCCGGCTTTTGATTTAGCGGGACAGGTGGAGAGAAAATGGACGGGCTCACCACAGTACATGCATAGATTCCCCTTGAATCTTCTCTGTCTTTCCTCATTGGAGAGTCTGGTATGACCAATCTGCATTGGTTCAACCTCAAAGGTTTCTGTAGAGGGGAGAACCACACGAGTTACGTGAGCAGGATCTGACGCAGATTGATTACGACTCTGTGGTCTGGAATCGGACTCTGGGGGTACAGAAAACACAGAAGAGCTGTTAGTTACTGGGGCGGATACAGGAAAAACATGGCTCCTTTGCTTTGATCTGGTTCTGGCTCTGAGTCTATTATCCAGACGAATTGTTAGCCTGATTAAATCCTCCAGAGTCGCTGGTTCATCGATTGTGGCGAGTTTATCTTTAATATCTTCGTTTAAAGCCTTGAAATAGGCACTCTTAAGCGCACATTCATTCCAACCAGAATCTGCAGCCTTGACCCGGAAGTCAATCGAAAAATCGGCAACAGTCTGATTTCCTTGTTTGAGATTGAGTAAAGCTCTAGAGTCAATGGATTTATCAGAGTCTTGATTAAAGACCTGGGAAAATTCCTCAATAAACTCCTCAAAAGTACACCTGAAACTGGCTTCTAAGGCAAAATGGGCTTCCGCCCACTCGAGGGCTCTTCCGGTCAATTGAGAGAGAATGAAACAATTTTTTCTCTTATCATTTGAGAAACTAGTAGGAGAGTGTTCAAAAATCAATTTGCACTGGAATAAAAATCCCTT
>NW_015151517.1:246458-249240 GCF_000732505.1 Cyprinodon variegatus
TTAGTTTTTAGCTTTCTTAACATTTATTCACAATTTTAGTTTTTTAGTTTTTAGCTTTTTATATTCATAAATGTTCCTTTTTCTTATAATATTGATTACACAAGGATAATATCCTTTTATATTCGAAAGGGTGGACTGTTGTCGGAAAATTTTCATCTCTCTTCTATTATATATTAATTTATCCTATTTACTCATTATAAAAGTTTTCACTCAGTCTGTTTCTCTCTCAAGGCCACACCATTCTCTGCAGGATGGTGTTTGTAGACCAGACATAGCTTCTTCCCATAACAAACCAGATTCTTTTCTCAAGGTTTATTCATAACATGTTACTGTTTAACCAAATTGTGTGTAATTTGTTTTTAATCTGACTACTTTCCATTGTTGTAAGAAAGGGGGGATGAACGCTGTCCAGATCAGAACAGAGCAGAATGCTGTGCCATTAGGGCTGTATGATGACTGTTCTCTCTTTGCAAAGATATGAATAAATGTGCTGACTGAGTGAAATGCATCGATCTCCGTTTATTTAACTAGGATGAATAGTTGAACACTTTTCCCATGACAATGAACATGTCTGTTTATCCAGGTTTCCTGGTTAGGGTACATGGTGATGCGTTTGTGGGTGGTGACACAGTCAATGGTGGTGGAGATGTGGTCCAGTTCAGATGAGGCGTACTGATCCAAATCTGTGTGGTGGAAAGTATTCCAGTCTGTATTCCTGAACCAGTCCTGGAGCACAGCATTTTAGCCCTCTGGCCACACCTTCACTGTCCTCACAGTAGGTTTCACACGTTGGATGAGTGGTGAGTACACAGCAGTGAGGATAAGTGAATTCCCTTGGGAGGAAATAAGGTCTGCATTAGAGAAACTATGAGCCTTGTGTTGTTCACACGCCGGCATCTTGCTTGGAAACCAGGAGGGGTCAGATGTTTACACATGATAGGACATGTTCCTTGTGCAGTTGTATTGCAGGTGATGACCAGTCATCTGCAACCACACAGGCTGGACAGAGTACGTTTTTTTGTGGGAGAACCATTTGTTCAACAGAATTAAATCCTAGCAGGCCAAATGCTTGTAACTTAGATAAAATAATAACATACATTTTTCTTACATGTTGCACTTCCTGTCTGGCTGATCTGCTTTCCAGAAAATGATGCATTTCACTTGGTCACAGAGGGACTCAATCTGCCTTTTTGACAGACTAAGAGGGGGGACTCTATGATTTTATAGTGCAACTGACATTGTAGGAATAAGCAGACTGCCTAGAAAGGTTTGAGTTTGTGATGGAACAGAAGACGCTAAGATAAAGCAGTTTATGTGAATCAAGGGTAAAACATTAAAGGACAACTGTGGGGAAGACTATAGTTGGCCACCTCAGATCTATTGATGTAGGGGCCTAATATGGCAAAATCTTCCGGAACATGCATCCAGCAAATGTTTCTTCTATGCCAGATGTGTAGATGCGTGTTACGGCTGAGTGGTATCTGTTCTCTACCTTCGATAGCTCAGTTGGTAGAGTGGAGAACTGTAGAGAACTTTAGAGGATATCCTTAGGTCGCTAGATCAAGTCCAACTTGAAGGATAGAGTTCTGTCACACTATGCAGAGGCATAGCGGCTAGGGCGGATTTAAGAAATTTGGGGCCCTGGGGCAAAGACAGGCAGGGGGCCCTCTGAAATGAGAAGACAACTCATAAAACAGACCCATTGTACAGATACGGAAATGTTTATAGAATAGACATACATTATTTGTTTTATGTTTTTTCTCTCTCGTCCCTTTTTTGTTCGCTGTAGACAAGCCATGATCTACTTATTTGTCCTCCATTTTTCATTTGAGTGGTGCTGGGTCATCTTCCAGAAGTACACTGCTTACTAGCTGAGTGGTTGATGCTGGACACTCGCAGTTTGGTGGAACAACATCATTATGAAAGCCTGGCTGGATCATTCTAGGATTCTCTTCATCGCAGCCCATCTCTGTCTCATGCTGACAACAATCACACGTAAAACACAGAATAAGGCTTTTACTCAGTGGTTAAATATAGGTACATTTACTCAATTACTAAAGTAGAAATTTCAGGATGTCCTTCAACTTCAATTTTGTTTGAGTCACTGTCACTCAGATTAATAACATAATATAATACATATAAATATAATAAAGCCTGTTCATTAACCTTTGAGAAGCCTGTGTGAATCCGTCCAGAGGCTGGGCAAAGTGTCCTCTTTTATAGAAATCAAAATATGTTCACCCTAATATATGTACCTATTTTAAAAGAATTAGTTCTGTAGTTCCCATTGTTAAGCAAACTGATGTTTGCAGGAGCTGTTTTTGAACTAGACTACAGAGGGACGGCAGCAGTTTATGGATCATGTTACTTTGTGTTTTTGAAACTTTATTAGGGAGTTTCACTGAATCTCCTGATGTGTTTTTAGGCACAAGACACAATTTGGAGATAAAGGCTCTTTATCTAAATACAAATAATCCAGTACATTTTATGTTTGACCTCCTCTGCCATAAAACACGAGCAAATTTACATAAAATGATTACCGTATTTTCATGACCATAAGGCGCACCGTACTAAAAGGCGCACTCTCAGTTATGTGTCCCATTTCTGTATTTAACACACACATAAGGCGCACCGGACTATAGGGCGCGTTTTTTATATACAGGTACATGTCCTCTACTACCTTTAAATAGCTCTACTGCGCATTTAAAAATACAGCAGGGGAAAAAACTGAGTATGATTGTGCTTTACTCATGTATTTATTACAAAGAATTAATCAAACAGA
>NW_015151517.1:252135-257052 GCF_000732505.1 Cyprinodon variegatus
CCTCTGCTGTGGAACCAACTACCAGTTTTAGTCCGTGAGGCAGACACCCTGTCTACTTTTAAGGCTAGGCTTAAAACTTTCCTTTTTGGTAAAGCATATAGTTAGAGTAGCTCAGGTTATCCTAAGCGATCTATATAGTTATGCTGCTATACTGTAGGCTTAGACTTCTGAAGGATATAGAGACCCCCATTTCATCATTCTGCTTGATTCTATCTCTAACGTTCTGCTCTCTCTGCTTTTTCTCATAGTAGCTTCATCTGGTCTTATTTTGTTTCTGTGTCGTGTTGCAGCTGGGCTTCAGGAGATGATCTTGTCATCTCTCTTTGAGGTCAGTGTGTCGACAGTTAGTCGCATCATACTTACATGGAAAAGCTATTTTTATCAGGTTTTGGGCTCATTACCATCTTGGATGACAAGAGAGCAGGTACAAGCCACGATGCCTGACAAGTTCAGGCTCTATTGTCCTCAGCTGACAGTCATCATCGACTGCACAGAGATCCACTGTGAAACTGCAACTTCTCTCTCCTTAAAGACTTTTTCAAGCTACGAAAACCACACCAAGTTTAAAGGTCAGATTGGTGTTTCTCCATGTGGTGTTATCACATTTGTTTCAACACTATACACAGGCTCTATTACAGACATAGAAATAACAAAGACATCCCAGCTTCTACAGCTGCTCAGCCAGGGGATGAAGTAATGGCTGAGAAGAGTTTCCTGATCGAGAAAATGCTGTCAGAGGTGAGGGTAAAACTCATCATCCCACCATTAAAGAAATCAACCTAGCTCAGCAAACCAGACAGTCAGAAGACGCAGGCCATTGCTCGTTTGAGGATTCTAGTAGAGAGGGCCATACGCAGGTTGAAGGAATTCCATATTTGGGATGTAATTGTTCCGCTCTTCATGGTAGGATCAGTGAATCAGCTGTGGGCCATCTGTTGCCTGATGTCAAATTTCCAGGGACCTCTTGATACAATTATTCATATCTTTGCAAAGAAAGAACAGTTCATCATACAGCCCTAATGGCACAGCATTCTGCTCTGTTCTACTAGAGCAGGGTTCTTCCCCCCTTACTTAGAAGACTGTAAAAGTAGTCAAAGTCAAAACAAATTAAATACACTTTGGTTAACAGTAACATGTTATGAATAAACCTTGAGAAAGAATCTAGTTTGCTATGGGAAGAAGCTATGTCTAGTCTACAAACACCATCCTGCAGAGAATTGTGTGGCCTTGAGAGAGAAACAGACTGAGTGAAAACTTTTATAGTGAGTAAATAGGATAAATTAATATATAATAGAAGAGAGATAAAATATTTCCGACAACAGTCCCTGTAGCTTATATCTTATTGCAAAAGGCTTTGCATGTAAATAATAAATGACTGATTTTAAAATGAAATAGTTTCTTGCTTTGAAGTTGAGGACAACTAAAATAAAATAAAATTAAAAAAAGAATGGATTGTTCATTAAATGGGTACTTTATTTCTCAAGTATGAAAAATTTAGAAAACACTTTCCATTTCTATACATGTGTTCAAGGATTGCTTGTTTCAGCTTCATGGGTGCTACTATTCATCAGTAACAACTGTTCCCACTGTGCTAATATTCTAAGAGTTTCGACTTAATAAGACATCCATGTAGATGTTGCAGTAGAAACTGTGAAGCTTTTCCTGCATTGAGTGGATAATCTCCTCATCCCTAAAGACTCTTTCAACTGTAAAATCCATGTGTGTATCTGTGATGAAATCACACCATTGAAGGCTGCTAATTGCTAGTTGTCCCTGTACCTGATAGTAATACTTCTGAGTCTTCCATAGGGATGCTTTGCCTTTAACTGTGGTCAGGTGTTTAACTTGTTCAACACTATATACATTGCAAGTTTTAACCTCTGCCAAACCAAATGGAGGAATCTCACAAGGGTCGAAGACTTAACCATCCAGGGTAGCCCCAAGGAGAGGTGCATCTGGGTGGATGATTACCCCACAAGATGTCCAAGTTACGTCACATAAATCAGCATACTGCTGCAGTATGTCAGATTCCAGGTCCAAACCACATTTCATGGCAGCTGTCTGAGGAGTTCTGTTGGATTAATTGTACAAGTTATTCTACTTTAATCATATTACTTTAATCATATTATACTTACACATTTTGTTATCCCTGTCTCACTTATATTACACAGAGTGTTGAAATGTTTTACTTACTTGCTGTATTACTAATGTTTGCTATTAGTCTGTCCAGGAGAATGCTGAAGGTCAGCCGGGCCAAGGCTGAGAACACGGAGAGCTGTACACACTAGCACCAGATAAGGAGTGGAAGCTCTCCTTATGATGTTGTATGATGTTATACAGAAGTTCTGGTTCCGACTGGTTTCATCCCCCCTCCCTTTTAGCAGTCGGAACCACATTGTAGCCAGGGCGTTCCTTAATAAAAAGCTTGGAGAGCAGAGACTGCTTCAGAGTGGGTTGGAGATTGTAACTGAATGCAGTTTCTGATCCCCTCTCCTTGCAAGTGAATTATACTCAATTCTCTGTGTCTTTCTTTTGTGCAGGTTGAATAAGGTGTTTGGTGTTTAAACCTAACAAGTTCCCCTCAGGATGCAAGAAACCAAAGCTTTGGCAGAAGACTCTCCACGAACATGGCATATCTCACGTAATCGGTTGGCTGTCAGTCGAGGTTTGCGTATCAGAGTCTATAATCGGCATTCTGATTGCTGCCTGGTAACGGCTTCAATAGCAACCGAGATCTGTTGTGTTACCTTTTAAAAAAAGGAAAAATAAATTAATGAAAAAATATCCCACTCCCAATGTGACCACCTCCTAAGAATAAGGTAAAATAAAATATTACAAACCTTCAGGCTCTCCAGGTGGCACCATTGCTTGTAGTTGGGCTCATATTTTCCTGGGAATTAAAAACTGTACCCATCAACTGGTAACTGGGGAAATGCAGGGGCATCAGGGTGTCTAATTGAGTCTTTACTTGTTTCAGGGGGACACCGGTAGGAAAGGACAGAGCCAAACGGAACAGGGCCAAATTTGGAGTCCACTAATTGAAGTTCCTAAATTTTGTGTAACAAATTGCATATCCCAGGCTGTGGACGAATGTCTTTAGGTTTTTCACAAATGGCCATCCCATGAGGATCTGGAAGAGGCCCCGACAAAAATAGAGAAACCGATAAGTTTGATTAATTTACACTAAAATGCCATCTGTAAATGTAACTCATGTTCGCTAAAATAGATGAAAGTAGAGCAGAGGAGAGTAAGGGTCAGGCACAGAGCCAGTGTCACATTACAGAGGGGGTGGGAGAGTGTGAGCCTTTATAGCTTTTTGACTATTTCACAATTTTCGAATTTCTACAATTCACATCATAGATGTTGGATCCCATTTATAAAGATTGTGTACACAGAAAATGGGGTCTTAAATATGTGTACGTCACTTTCTTTGCAAATGTTGGGATCTAGAAAACTAGAAAAAGAGAGGCAGGGAAATCGGCAACGCTGTTGGTGAAACAATAAAAGGCAGGCAAACTGCATAATTTTCCATTCAAGCTTCAGTTTCACTTCATAATCATACTTTAACCATTGATTGATTTCATAATAAGCTTTCAAAACTGATTAATTAGAATTTTTTTTTCTTTAATATTTGTTTCCTGAAGTACAGGTTTAAGGAACAAATATTTACTGGGCAAAATTGGTCGATGTTTGTGGACTGATTTTAACAAAAAAAAAAGGAACATCAAGAATGTGTGCAGCAAAAAGAAAAGGCATTGTTGATTAAATGCGTGAGGAGTTAAACTAATTTAAACTCACCAGTATAGGCTCTGTAAAGTGTGCACTTTGCACCAGTTCCAACACTTCTTTTTTTCTGTTGCTTATGCACCTTTATCTAATTTGTTGTTGTGGTACAATTCCCTATAACAGCAATAATAAGAGAAATATCAACAACATTAATAATGATAACAGTATAGGAAATACATTATCGAGAGCAGTAATACTAATTAACCTGTGTCCTTGGCCGATGCCATGTCTGCAGTAAGCTGGTGCATGGAGGTGGCAATGGCACAGGCTGGAAGCCAATGGTACTGTAGTGGGCCGTCTGAAATAGCAGGGCTACTATGTGACTATGTTACATAGAGCTTTACCTGCAGAACAAGAACATGACAGGCACTCCAGAGCCTCTTTGTTGTCCAGTGTAAACTGGAAATAGCAACAAGCCGTGTTAAGTGGATTTAGGCAACTTCTAAATTATTATAAATTATAAATATTATCAGTAAAAAACACTCTACTTCATGTGAGCTTGATTTAGTCAGATATTCAAACGGTAAGTATGCCCGTCTATGGAAGAAATTAGTAAAATAGACAAAGTTTGATGTTTCAGGATTTTAAAATTCACTTTTTTTTTAAAAGAAAAATAACAGTTTTGGACATAAGAGGTTTGTGTCCGACAGCTGCAAAATCCAGAAATACTACAATACACTGATTATTAGAGTGCATGTAACATTGTTGACAGCGTATTTCTCAGTCTATAATGTCCTTGATTATCGCAGGTCTCAAAGGGGATGGACAAAATTGTTTTCTTAACTGAGGCCCCAAATCTACAGACGAGACTGAGAAACTGTTAGGTTTAAACACCAAACACCTTATTCAGTAACCTGTACAAAGAAAGACACAGAGAATTTAGTATGATTTACTTGCAAGGAGAGTGATCAGAGACTGTTCAGTTACAATTCTCCAAACCACTCTGAAACAGTCTCCGCTCTACCAAGCTTTTATTAAGGAACGCCCTGGCTACAATGTGGTTCCGACTGCTAAAGGGGAGGGGGAAGGGTGAAGCCAGTCGGAACCAGAAGGGAGGGAGTGAAACCCAGTCGGTACCAGAAGTTCTGCATCACATCATACAATATCATGAGATAAGAGCTTTCACTCCTT
>NW_015151517.1:257489-259036 GCF_000732505.1 Cyprinodon variegatus
GGGAGGGACCAGTCCCGTAAAGGGTCTGTTTGCTGTGGCCGCAGACTTATCTGGATCTCACTTACCTGCTGGGATCGTTAGGTATCTTGCAATCCGGCTCGAAGGACCATGTAATGTTAGGTTTAAACACCAAACACCTTATTCAGCAACCTGCACAAAGAAAGACACAGAGAATTGAGTATGATTTACTTGCAAGGAGAGTGATCAGAGACTGTTCAGTTACAATTCTCCAAACCACTCTGAAAAAGTCTCCGCTCTACCAAGCTTTTTATTAAGGAAACGCCCTGGCTACAATGTGGTTCCGACTGCTAAGGGGAGGGGGAAGGGTGAAGCCAGTCGGAACCAGAATTTCTGTATAACATCATACAACATCATAAGATAAGGAGAGCCTTCACTCCTTATCTGGTGCTAGTGTGCAAGCTCGCCGTTTTCTTGCCTTGAACCGGCTGACCTTCAGCAGTCAGCTCTCACAATCAGCACTCCGTCTGCACAGACTTAAAACATTAGTACAGAACAAGCAAGTAAAATACTTCAACACTCTTTATGATATAAGTAAAATAAGGATAACAAAATGTGTGAGCATAATAATATGATCCCAGTGTGTAAGCATAATAATATGATCCCAGTGTGTAAGCATAATAATATGATTAAAGTAATATGATTAAAGTAGAATAACTTGTACAATTAATCCAACAGAAACACACTGAACCCACATAGGAACTTTGTGGGTTACTGTAAAGTCTGCAACTGCAGTATAATGTACACAACGGAAAACCAAACCAATAATCTTACTGGAAAAACCTGAAGGTAATGAGGCTCCTCATTTTTCTTCATAGACCTGTGACAGCGTGCTCTCACTGTGACCAAGTGGCCAACAGCGTTTGACACTGTTCCAAAACAACGTATGAAAAGGCTCATCATTAACTATATGCCTGCTGTGACTCATTGGCTAACAGCTGTGAAACAGATTAGCTGATATAGCAATAGTTTAACATTATAACCCTAGCGTAGCAACTTAAATGGAGAAATAGAAAACGGATACTCCAGTTGCTAAATATCATAATTATAGCATCTCTGCTACAAACCGAGCTAAAAAGACAAAACACTTTTCTTCATAATCAAAAAGTCATTGTTCTACAAAGAACTTGTAACCTTTGTCGAGTTTGGAGGCTGGCGTGGCCGACAGCTTTAGTGCCAGTCAGTGTACGTCTTCCAAACGAAACTTAGGTAGATTGGTCAGGGACTGTGTGACATCCATCATAAAAAAAGAACGCTCTATGAAATACCGGAAATCAAATTAACCTGCTTCGCCTCAGACCGGAAGTTGTATGACGTCACCGTGAAAAGGGTCTATTTGTTTTTGCTGTAAATCTGAGAAGCACCTCGCTTTAGCAAACAGAAAGGCGTGGCACCGAGAGGTGCGATCATCTTAAAAAAAACCCCATAAAAACCAAACAGACTGCGGCGATTGTGAGCAGGGCTCTAAAAAGTTTAATCGGTTAAAGTCCAATAAAAAAGAGATAAAAAGACAAGTTAAAAGGGAAAAG
>NW_015151517.1:262425-265547 GCF_000732505.1 Cyprinodon variegatus
TCCCAAACCTCTCCCGCTGCTTCTCTCTCACACGCTCCGTCCGGCTCCCTCCAAGATCGGCCTTCCCATGTCCGGTCACTCTCTCCAACCAAACAGCTGCCTTTTTAATCAGCGTCCCAGTCGGCACGCTGCTTGGTTGATGGGGAACACCTGTGCCGTTGCTGTGGGCGTGTCCAGGTGTGAGTGGCAATGTGGCCTCCAAACAAAATCCAAAAAAAACATGCAATACACAAAATTGAAACAAGCAAACAAGTTCAAAAATAAAGAAAATCCAAAATTAGAAAACATGCAACTAAACAAAAAGGCCACATTACCACAAAGGGGCGAGGACGGACCTTTGTGGTAATGTTTTTATATGGATATGGGACTATTGCATTCCGGAAATGAAGGGGGAGCTATTTTCATAATCACTATCTTAAATACCCTAAAGACGCGGGATTAAGAAGAAAGGAAGAAGAAAGAAATTTCAGAGGTTCGTGCACTGTTGTTCGGCACACAAACAATGCAAAACTCACAAAGTCAACGAAAGGTATTTTTAATTTCTTACATTTTTTTCACCTTGTAAATCAATACGCTTTTCTAGATTAGGTTGAAAATATAATTAACAGCTGTAAACTAGTGAAAGTCGTAATTCATACAGGGAAAGGATAATTTTAGCATGTAGCATAGCTAATTATTATCCTGCTGGGCACAATTAGATAAAAACAGAAAAGTAGATAACATGTTTAATTGAGGAATGTATTTTATGATCAAGCTTTGTTTTTTATTTTCATGATACAGCTCCACCTATCCATTTGCAATATTTGGAACGGAGAGAAGATTCAATTATATTTTTTTTAATTAAGGCCTTAATTGGCATTAAAATTCATTAAATGTGTTTATTGTGGCATTTAAAATGCTTTATTAAAAACAAGTTTTATAAAAAACAATTTCATCAGACATTATATATCATGAAATATTTGCGTGGAACTGCTTCGGGTTGATCGCAAAGCTGTATGTTCAGAAAAGAAGCTTGAGTCGGAGAAAAGCTAGAGAATGGGGGAAAAAGCAAATTTCAACAAAAGTTGCTGGAACACGAGGAATTCGGGACATGGCTGCAGCCTGTCGAAGGGTACCAGTTGGTGGCATTAAAATTTTTGTAAGAGCATTAAAAAGCATTAAGTTAGTTATTCATTCCTGTATAAACCCTGATAAACGAAACATATTGCTGTCCCATTTGCTCGTACAGTGCCAACGCATCGTACAAGGTACAGAACCACACAGCACAGACTGCTATGGTTCAACATAACCGTATGTAAAACTACACTTGAAAAACAAGAAACATTTTTCTAGTGTTTTTTTTTTTTTTTTTTTAAAGTTCAATCTTTTTTTAAATATGTTTTGTACACCTATGTTTTATTTCTTGAATATCTAATATTTTTTTTAAACTAAGAGCTGCCATCATAGGTGGGTGTAGTACCCAGATGTGGTTCTCTAATGACAAGTAGCAATACTTCAATATATTTATTTAGTACATAAAAGTGCAATAAAAGTAGAGCAAAGGTGTAGTTGGGGTAGAGGTGATGGAAGCTCAGGTGAGAAGCAGTTGCACACAACAAGCTGGACTTTATGAAGGGTGGAGGAGATGAGGCCGGCACTGTTAGGCGGGGACGGAGGCACATGATCAGGTGATTGGCTGAGCGGGTGAGTTAAAGAAAGTTATAGTTAGAAATGACACATTGGTTTAATTCATGTATCCAGTTACTTTATTCAAAAAGGTTTTCATATAGAAAATAGCTCATCCACAGCAGATCATTCTCTCTGGCTGTTACCAGGGCAATGTCTACTGCCTGGGCTCTGAGCGCCCAAGATTTTTTCTTGTCAAATAAAATTTCTAAAACCTTCTGTTTGTGTGAGTCTTTTCAGGTTGAAGCTACATTTAAAGTTTTAATTAATCACTTTGGGTTTTGCAACAATTTGATGTTTAAGTTTTTAGAGTGCAGATCATTAATCTATTGCAACTGGTAAAATTAATGTGGAATTTCTAAATGGAATAGTGTGACATTAATCAGTTTACTGGTTAGAGTCCTTATAGCAAAAGTTTCCAATAAGACTTGGTAAACAACAATAATAGCTGAGCCAGGTCACCTGCAACCAAGCATATTCTAATTTTCAGAATTGCAATTTTTAGAAGTTTGGTTTAGTTTGTTTATACATTATATTCACAATGTGAATAATAAGAAAAATGGCAAACAACAAATGTGCACTGTGAATGGACATACTAAGTTGGCCAAAATTGTTGACTAAATGTTTTACTGACCAAACCTCTTTTCCATCTAGTAACTTTTAAATAAGCCAAAGGCTATTATATTTTAGGTTTTAATTGATTTATTTTAAGAGTACCATTCACAACATCAAAATCTATTATTTGAACTTCAGCAACAGCAAGTATTTGTTTATATTTGTTTTCTTAATCTGCGATCTGAAGATCTGTCCAGGGTCAGCAGCCTGTTGGCAAAATATGTCTCACCTCGTCTCTTCGTGAAATCAATAAGTCAATCAGATCCATCTTTCAGAGAGAGGTGGCGTCTATTTCTGCTGTTGTTCCATATTGGAACCGATTTGTGACAGATTTGTCCTGGAAACATACTTGGCTGTTACCCAATCACTTTCTTCTCAGCAACAAGGTGAAGGAAGTCTCATTCAAACTCATTCACAGGATCGATCCCGCCAAAGACCACCTAAAGAAGTTCAAATCTGAAATTTTGGTGAACTGCACTTTTTGAGATCTTCTCTCAGAATCTGTTACACATTTGTTCTGGTTGTGTCCATAATCTAAGACTTTCTGGCAACACTTTTGTAACTATGTGGATTCAAATATTTTAAATAATGTTCAGCTTCATTGGAAAGATGTTTTATTTGGTTTTCAACTGCAAAGTAAAATGTTTCCTAAACATTTCCCTATTAACCTTTTAATTATCATGGCCAAATTACACAAATTTAAATTTCTAATTAATAATAATAATAAAAAAGCCAGACTTTAATTTTTATTTACCATATTTTCACGACCATAAGGCGCACCGTACTAAAAGGCGCACTCAGTTATGTGTGCCATTTCTGTATTTAACACACACATAAGGCGC
>NW_015151518.1:0-131757 GCF_000732505.1 Cyprinodon variegatus
GGTCCTTATTTTGGACTGGAATATTGATTTATATCTGATTTAATAATTTCTTTCATTTTATAGAGTGCAAACTGTAATCAATGCAAACCATTGCTTTTAAGATGATTTAAAGTTATTTACTGCAGGTAAGATACTGTATTTATAAGTCATTTGTTCCTAACAGAACCCCACCCTTCAATCTGAACTTTCCTTGATATTAAGACATAAAGACTTGGATTTATGAGAAAAAAGGGACACATTAAGACACCTTCAGTATCTTTTTAGGGTTAAAAGGATTTTACATTTTGAAAGACAAGACAGACCACTGCCTCTCTTAATCACCTCTGACCCCACCCACTTTCACTCTAATGTCTCTCTGGCTTGGCGAGTTACCCAAAAAACTTCTCTCTTCCTCAGTGCTTTGCACTCTTCTCTCACAACAGTTTTTGCCTTTCAATACATCTGGACCAACATAGAAGAGAATTAACAGCTTTTTGCTTTAACCTCCACCACTGGGAAATTCAGGGAATCAAATTCTCTCTTAAATCTAGGTAGTTACTGAGTACCGTTTTAGACGACTGGTTTCCTGAACACACCCTCTGGCACCGAGTCTGCATTCAACTTGATTCTGTCCTTCAACTCAGACCAACAACATCTACTGACTTTAGGTGAGTAATGCTTTTTAACGCACATCTATTTTCTTTTTTTTTTTAGCTTTAAAGCCTTTACAATATCTTAATGATGCATGATGAAAAAAACCCACAAGACAATTTTATTGTTAAATCCACTGGAGAAAACGGGAGCCAGTGTTGTAAATTACAGAAAATGGTAAAAGAGTTCTATGACCTACATGAGAAAAATATAAAGCGTTGAGCAAAGGGAAGAAGTCTCTTTAAACTCATACAAAGCCACGTGTAGATTGTGAACTTCCTGATTAGTACCTGTTATTTCTTCCTGTTTTACTAGAGCATTCCCATAACACTGTCTGCACAGCTACGTGTCCAAACTTGCAGTGTTAAACCAATAACATGTTTCAGAGTGTAACATCAGCATGATTCTCTAGATCAGCATGAGCCTCTGAGTCCCAAATTGGATCCACTTATTAATGACTGAATGAATTGCTCTGCATGGCATCTCTTTATAGTTACCCAGTGGTTGAGGTCAGTTGTGTTGTACTTTGTAGCAAAAGTAAGAAACAAACCCTACTTGTAGGGTAACTGACCATTGGAACTCAATTCTCATCTAGGTCCTGTAAGATTTCCTCAGATTATTTGTGGATCTTAATCATCAGCATTTTGGTACTTCAGGTGAATAAAGTTTATATAGCAACAATTCAAAATGTAATCTTAGGCAGTTTACAAAAACATAAACCATCCAAGACAATTGCAAACATTCAAATGATCCCATTTTTAAAAATATGCAGTTTGTTTTTTTTTCAAATGCTTTAAGACTGTCGGTAAGAAATTTCTGCTGATTTCATGTTCTAAATTTTCAGCAACTTGTCTCCCTAAATTAGCACGAGGCAACAGCTGAAACTTAAGCTAATAGATGATTAGTTGGGAAATGTGGGTCTCACAACGGCAATAACAAGTACTGTAGATAGGTGACATAAAAAATTACATCAAAGTATAAATAATATAAAAAGAACAACAATTGTAAGTTTATGTGAAGAAAGAAATAATATTGTTTAGTTAAATAATTTTTAATATCCTGGTAAGAAAAAAAAAAGAGAGGAAAAAAAACGGGGGGGGTGGGGCAAAGAATGGGCTAATGAGCTGATATGGAGCAGGTGTGAATAGAACTAACTAGAAGGAAGCCAAGAGGAAAGGAGACAGGCACAAGGGGGCAACAGAGAGTAACTAAAGAAATACCAAACTGACAGAAAACAACTACTGAGACACAGAATTACAAACTAAAAATAAACTTAAACAGAAGGCAAAACTCTGACACCTCTTTCCCTTTCATAAGTGACTGTATACACTTGTTTGTTGATCTCATGCAGCCTGTGCTATTTGGTTAGCAGCTTCATATCACTGGTAGAAGTCACTCATGAATGTTGTGTTCTGGAAAGACAGGTCAAAATGGTGGCACTGTTGCCTTGCAGTGACAGTCCTGGGTTTAACTAGGGTCTTAATGCATGGAGTCATTATGTTTTCCTGTGCACTACAGCTATTCTAGAGTGTAAAAACACCCTCGTAAGTTGATGTCTTTCATTGCCTTTCATGTTATCATGAACCTATCACTTTCCTTTAACCAAACTCTCATGTTGATGACATAAGCTGCATTTTATTCTCACTCTGAGGGTCTGTGGCTGTAACTGTGCTCAAACTACTGATTTACTGCAACTACATTTTTTATGCAGGAATCCTAATACTTTCTGTAGAAACCTGGGTATACATCAGTTCAAATGCAAAAACTGCTAATTTCATTCAGTATCAAAGTCGTTTAACCAGTTCAGAGAATGAAACTACCTAGCTCCATAACTTGTCTTCCTCCACTTTTCTAATTTGGGTTTCAGGGTAAGGTCACCTCTCTTGGGTGCAACTAAAACAACATAATGTCAAACCCAAACAGGTTATTTGGGTTTGGGTGTCTCAGTGAACATTTGGGGATCAAAATCATTTACTTGCTGCAGAGTGAGAATTAACCTGTGACGATTGGACTCACCTGGTTCATTGGCTGGGCAGAACAAATCCATGACAGAGACAACTTGTTAACTCCAGATCCCCCATCTCTGTCAAACTCTGACTGGTCAAAGACAGTGGACATGTTATCACCAAAAGTGACTGAATTTTGCAAAGTGGGAACTACTGCTAACAGGTAAACTTCACCTCGGACTGTTAAATTAACCTCAGCAATGGGGTAAATGTGTCAAATAAACACTTCTCCTTCACATGTAGCTAAGAGGAAAAAAAATCTACAAGACTACATTCAAATCAACAGCTTTTTATAAATGTAATTCACCTTGACATAATTATAGTTCTATTCAAATACACAGTATCTGGGTTCATTGTGGAAGAACTTGCTCTGAAAAAAGAGGAAATATGCTTTGGGTGATAGGAAATGACTGAAGAGTTTTTTAGGAGCTCGGCAGCCTTAACTGATTAAAGGAAGTAAAATTTGCTCCAAAAAAGCTACAGGCTGGACTTTATCTGCCTTAAATAAACAGAAAATACAGAGGGACAAGACAGACAGTCAGGAGATGATGTGGACAGAGGGGTGGTGGGTGGGTGTGGGAGGGGGGCTCAGGAATGCGGAGGTGGATACACGAGGATTGATTGGGAGGGTCATGTCGGGAAACACACGGGGTGGAAACAGGCTGCATGCCAGAGTCTTTGACTTTCTGAGAGGCTTTCAACTTCCATGCTTTCACATTACATTCACACTAACTGTGTTTGTTTTCCAACAGAGAAACTTTCATCTGTTACCGTTTAGCATGACTTTTCTTTTTTTACTCTCCAACACTGGTTTGGCTTTCCTTCACAGAAGCCACAGTAAACTGAGAGACGTTCAATTAGAGTCTTGAATAAAACCAGAATTACAAAGAAACAGATGTAGAATTCAAAATGTGTTTCATATAAAAAATGAACTATATTGTCAGGGAATTCATTAGTCCTCTAATCCAGCTGGCTTTCTTTCATCAGGTTATTTCTTTCCTCTCTCAGGTATTGAAATTGAGTATTTAAGAATTTTATATGGAAAAGGAAATTAAATGTTAATTGTTCAAAATATTTGAAGTCTTTCCAATAGAGAGCAGTTCAGTTAGTTCTGTTTGGTTTTGTTTTGTTTTGTTAAGGTAGCTCATTATGTTCAAATGGCATCTGAAAACTACCAGTTTACTATGCGGTTGCTTCTCTTAATTTGCAAGTTTCTAATCATTTTCCTTCATAGATGTTTCCTTGTGTGCTGGAACATCAATATTTCATTTCCTTGGTTTATCAGTGTAGAATTATTAAAATCGTCCTGTTGCAGAGTATTTCTAAGGTACAATCATTAAACTGATAACACTGTAGGTTTTGAGAATTAATCTAATTTGCTTTTATTTCCAAGGATGCCTCTGGGTGGAGGAAATAAATGTGGCCGCTGTTCAAAGACAGTTTACTTTGCAGAGGAAGTCCTGTGCGATGGGCGGAGCTTCCACAAGTCCTGCTTCCTGTGCAGTGAGTAAACATTATGCATTAAAACTGATTATCTTAGTTATTACACTGAATCACATTTTGTGAGGTATTAAACACACATGGAAATTTGAAACAGATATTTTCTTAAAACACATAAAGGAAAACAAAATCATGTATTTTTTGCTTTTTTGAAGGATAAAGATGCCTCTCACTCTGAACTTTAGACTTCAAGCTGTAGTTGCAAAATCGGCCCATCAGTTCAAGGAGTTCTGAGTAGATAATTGTGATATTTGTGTTCCCGCTTTGTTATCTAACATTCCTGCAGTGGAATTTAGATGAGAGCATGCTTTTCCAGAAATGCTTTGCCATATAAGGAAGACGTTTGGAACTTGTCTAAACACCCTTAAACGGCACAAATATGCAAACAATAATATATTGCATTTGTTCTTGTCTGTGAATGTCAATATATTTGTGTAGTGGTGTGTGGGAAGAACTTGGACAGCACAACTGTAGCCGTCCATATGGATGAAGTCTACTGCAAGGCATGCTATGGCAAGAAATATGGACCAAAAGGCTATGGGTATGGTCAGGGTGCCGGGACCCTCAGCATGGACAAAGGAGAATCATTGGGTATTAAACAGGAAATGTGAGTAATACACCCACACATATTTAATTACTAATAACAAGCCATTGAGGGCTCTTCGTTATTAATAGTTTTCCCCTCCTTGTCTATCAGGCCTGCCCCTCATCGCCCGACCACCAATCCAAACCCCTCAAAGATAGCACAGAAGTTTGGAGGGTCGGACAGATGCCCCCGGTGTGGCAAGGCTGTCTATGCTGCTGAGAAAGTGATTGGAGCAGGAAATGTAAGAAAACCTCACATAGGCAAACCATCCACATCCATATGTTGACCATTTGAATAGTGATTTTTCGCTTCTTTCAAGTCTTGGCATAAGATTGGATGTTTCACCTGTGCCACATGTGGGAAAAGTCTTGAGTCGACCACACTAGCTGATAAGGAAGGAGAAATCTACTGTAAAGGTACTGTATAATCCATATGTTCAAAATTATGAGAAAATCAATTTTATCCATGTATGTAAATCCATAACACTCTGGTATGGAAGGGATACTTCATTCTTTAAATGGTTTATGATGGAACGTCTTGATCTGCTTCTTTAGGCTTATAATCAGGAAAATAGTCACTGAGCTTTAACCTAAATGCAACATAAAGCAGGTTTGGACCTTAACTTTTAAAAGAGCCACTTTCAGTCTTACTGAATTTATAAAAAGTTTATGAAGGGAAAAAAAGAATAGTCATGAAGGATTGTGCATAATGATGAAGTATGAGAATCTAGAGGAGAGAAATTCTTGAATTAGAAAATGAGAACAAATGTACTTCTTCATGAACTTCAACCCTTTAAGTTTTTGTTAGGATTGTAAAAACAAGGGGGGAAGAAAAGAGACAATTCATCTACTGGATTAACAACAAAAACTTTAAAAAGTTGGGATGAATCAGCAACAATATGTGTTGGTAATGGGCTTTTAATTACAAAGACTGAGTCCCATCTTAATGAGAAAATTTACCACAATAAGCAGTTACACATATCAATACTTTTAAAAGATGCTTGGAGCAGAATATATACTGCCCAGTCATAAACCTCACTGACACTCATCAGATTTAATTAATACACACCACTCACGTGTACAATATTTTTGTTTTAAATATGTGATTGTAATGAGTACATTACAACAGCAGGGGGAGCAATAACACAGCAGGTCACTGTAAAAACATATCTTGCAGTCTATAAAAATTCTGGACCAGAAAAGCAATTAGTTATCTCTTAAACCTACTGGTTAAGTCACCCATACAGGTAAAAGAACTTGCATCAAGGGTTAGTAATAATTACAAAGACTTGGTGATTTTGACCCACTCTTCTACATAGAATTTTTTTTATTTAGTCACCAAGAGGATGTTTAAGTCTTCAAGGGAATGATACAGCATGGCAGGCATATTTGAGTCAGTCAATTGCAAGAAAAACCCAAGTAACCTTGAGTATAAAGGGGAAAAAATGACTAAGTCTCCATCTGTAGTTTTTTTCAAGAGCGGAGAATTATGGGTTGAATTTGTTATATCAGGTCCTACAGGTTCGTATACAATAAAGCTGTCCTAAACCATTACAACCAGCATTATGCTATTTTTTGAAAAGGTGTGTTAGTTTAAAACAACATAGTCGAACACCTATAATATCTCACTTTTCACCAGCAAAACAATTATCCCCTATAATCTTGGGGATCATAAAGTCAAAAGTTATTTTTAGCACTAGAATATTCATACAGATAATCATAAAAAAAAAAAACTACAATTTGACCATTTCATTATTTTATATTATATCAGATTAGATTAGATCAAATAATATGGTCCATTTAATGTAAAATTAAAAAAATATCCAGACATTGTTTTTTCTACCATAAGCACAGACGCACAAATGTTGGCACCTATGCTGTAATTCCTTTAACAAAAAATAATTTTATAACAGTTTCTAATTTCCCTTCAGAATTTTTCAAGGCTACAGAATACGAAGAATAGAGTTTTTGATTAACTTCTTGAAAGGCTTTCCACATCATTACCAGGGGTGCCTATCAATATGACTGATAGAGGAATTGACAAGCAAATTCTCTGTTTTGACTCCATTCAGCTAAAGGTTTTGTTTGAGGCATTTATGACCAAGCAGCCTTCAGTCTGTGATATGGCATTGCTGTTTAGAAGTGGAAATTGATGACACTCTCTTTCTACTTCCAACAGCCTGTTACGGCAAAAACTTTGGTCCCAAGGGATTCGGGTATGGACTAGGAGCCGGAGCGTTGGCGCACACCCAGTGAAGTCCAGTGTGGCATGTCTGATTCACGCTAAACTACTTTCCATGCAGACGGCAGCTGCTACAACTAATGTGGAGGAAGCATCCTTCATCCAGCACTGCATTAGAACATTTCTAGAGATCACCACACAAACACAAAGATTGAAAATGCTTTTTCCTCTTACGGTAATCCACCACTTTCTGAAAATCTAGCAGAGTATGATCAAAAAATAGATCCATTTAATCACACTATGTCTATTTAATCAATCTCTTTAACTGTACACTGACTTGTGCTAATGCTTTAACTTCATATTTAGCAGTTGAAACAGACTTGGATGATTACTTTTCAGAAATAGTTCAGTGATAAATCAAATAAAGACTCAGTGTCCTCTTTCTTCAAATACAATTATATGCTATAAAAAAACAAAAGGCATGTGTTTTTGCACAAGGTCATTGAAAGAGAACTACAGAAGCCAGGTTGTTTACGTGAATGTATATTTAAAAGAGATGCCACTTTACATTTTATTCATTTTTCTCATAACTCAGTGGCACACCTCATGCTGCTCACATGATAAAGCTTCTATATTGTAAAAATTGGAGAATGGCTCAACATGTCTATTGTCAGACTGCAAAATATGTAAAAAAAAAAAAAAAGTCCTTTCCCTCTTGTAAGATGTTTGTATTGGATATTTTTAAAACCTTCATGTATTTTTTTACAGTATTATTTGCAGTATTACTCAGTGTGCTTGATTATAAGGTGCAACTCATAAAAAAAACATTACATTGCAACTGTGTCTTTTTTTTCCACTTTCTTAAACATTTTAGAAGAACATTTTGATACATTTAGGTACAAAAAATTTGATTAATGATAGAGAACATCCAAGGAACTGATCAGGAACTAATGGGTAGTTGATCAGTACTTAGTGGGGAATACCCAGCCCATGCAGCCTTATTATGGGACTAAGGCTTAAGTTACCTGGGAAACACAGGATCTAATGGGCATTTACTGAGGAAACAATCATTAATCAAGAACTAATAGGTAGTTACCACAGAAATCAAACAGGCAATAATATATAACTAAAGGGTGGTTAACAGTACTTATTAGGGGAACGCTGGTTAATTACTACAAAAACAGGGAATAAATCCTACACCTGTGAGGTCACAGCTTATGAAAATCCTGCCTCCTGTAAATGATTTACTGCTGTCAGAGAACCAGATTAATGCCTAGCCATTATTTTATGGATTTTGTAGAGTCAAGAATCATACCAAGTGTTTACTGAGGAACCAGTAATTACCTTAGTAGTATCTTCTGTTCTATTAACTAAAGTTTTGAGTACCCTAAAGTAACGTGAAACATCATACTGACTTCTTACTAAGAAACAATTAAAAATTTTAGCTCAGAATATAGAAAACAACAAGATCAATCACCATAACTATGCAGGTGACACATAGCTTTACATCACAATATTACCAAGTGACTATGACCCCATGGAAGCATTGGCAAAATGCTGAGAACAGATCAATATAGAGATGTACCAATTTTGTTCTGAATGAATAAAAACAAAACAAGCTACTGAATTTGAGATCCAAATTTAGCTCACAGCTTCAGCTGCTACAGCTAGAATCCACTGATTATGGCTGAAATCTTGGTGCCATGATGGACTCAGATCTGCACCTTCAGAGGCACATAAAGACAGTAACTAATTCAGCCTCTAATCACCTGAAGAGTATTAAAGGTCTAATGTCCAAGCAGGATCTAGAAAAAACTCATTCATGCATTTATTTTTAGTAGAATTGACTATTGCAACAGTGTCTTCATAGCTTTGACTAAAAAGTCCACCAGACAGCTGCTGCCGATCCAAAACACTGCTGCCAGTGTTCTCACTAGAACTAAGAAAGTAGAGCACATCAGCCCAGTTCTGAAGTCCTTACACTGGCTGCCTGTAGCTCAGATAATAAACTTTAAAATCCTTCTGTTAGTCTATAAATCAATGAATAGATCAGCACCTCAATACATAACAGATTGGTTGTCAGTGTATCAACCTCCCAGACCACTCAGGTCTAGTTTAAGCCTACTCTGTCCACTCAGAACAAGAACCAAAAATGAAGAAGCAGCATTTAGTTCCTATGCTCCACTTATCAGGAACAAACTCCCAGAGGACTGTAAAAGTTCTATAAAAGGCAGAGTCATTTTTAATCAAAGTTAAAGACCTTCTATTTTTATTGTTTTATTCATTTAAAAAAAATTTAATTGTCTTTTTAGTGAATTGTGCTATACAAATAAACTTGCCTTGCCTTACTTTATCACCGGACTACTTAGTTCCCTCAGTTCTCCTGGTCTTCCCTAATTGTGTGTGCTTAATTGTAAAAGGTTACCAACATAATGACTCATCTCTGTTTTCATCTAACACTCCACCTCTGTGCATTAAAAAAATTGCTATTATGATTAGGAAGCTTTAAAAGCATATTTCAAATATTATCCCTGAAATTCATTAAGCAGGGGTGGAGCTAGATGGGGGCGAGGGGTGATCATACAGATGGTGGCAGCAGTAATAATCTCAGGTGGAATATTCGAAACATTTTATTTTTTGTGGTTAACTGTACACATCAATATACTAACATCAAAGATGTAATGTATAGAATTCATGCTCTTTTCAGAACTAGATTTTGTGTTATATGGGGTAAAGACAAAAATATGAGTCCCTGCAAGTCATCTAGGAGTCGTCAGTGTAATCATAGATAAATGACAATTTGAATAAAAACGTATTAAATAATTAATTCATGTAGATATCAGTGCTTGTAAATATTAATTTTATGAGAATGTTTATTGATACAAGAAGTTAATTAATGGCAATGATGATTGATTTATGCCCCAGAACTCAAAACGAAGTTTTATCCACTATACCTTTTATCATCCGTGTGCCGGACTGGAGTTGTGACAGGCAGCGCGGGCCACAGGCGGCTACGCTCTACCCCTTATATTCATTCGGCTAGCTAATCTGAATCATTCGAGAGTGAGATCATCTGTGGTTGTAGCACTAGACATCTTCCAGGCATGTGAGTAAAACTAGCAGCAGTTCAGCGGACAGGAAGAATGAATGGTAGCTGGCGCGCACGGATGACGTCATACACACTCCACTTTGTTTTTAAAAAACATAAAATAAAAAATATAACCTCGGATGTCTGGGGGACAGTGATTCGCCTACATGTTATGAATGCTGGCGTACCATAAAGAATAAATTATTATTTTAGTTTGTGCCTTCAACTTGTTGCCCATAGGAAGACATTACTTGGATATAAAAAAAACGAATATCTTCAGAACAGCTGCATATGACACAAAACTAATAAGGGTTCAGTAGAAGGTGATGTAATAACATAAAATCAAGGGGCCAATGTAAAAAAAACGGTGTTCCCCTTTAAATATATTTGTTAGCAAAGGCTGTAGGAAAGTATAGTTAGTCTTTATTTAGAAAATATGGATGTTTTGCTCGGACTTTTCAAATATCATCTGAGGTTCTGGTACCCGTCCGCTTTCGGCCCCCCCTCAGTGAACATTGGTTATTGCCTGGCCACCCTTATAAAAAAAATTCTGGCTACGCCTCTGTCATTAATGAAGCAGTTTTAGTAGCAACACACTCAGAGTGTTGGAGTGAGGGCGACTGTGACGAACCCATTACCATCCACACACCGACTCTCACGCACGCGCATCACGCAGAGGATTCATAAACAGCCCGGATATTTTACCGTCACCAGTGAGGAGGCGGGGAGCAGCAGCTGGAGCAGGAGAAGGTCCGCAGAGGAGCCGGGCATGTCCAAACATATCTGGGCAGACCGGCCAGCCAACTGTCACTGAAGAAGCTATAGGTTATTATCCTTACAGTCAGGCGGCCTGAAAAGTCGGTGTTTAAACTCAGGTTAATGGATATATCTGCTGTAGATTGCACAGTGTAAGTCTGAGTTCAGGTCATGTCCTTACCGGTCAAAGTGATTAGAGACGGGCTGTTGGAGAAGCGCAGCAGCGGGCTTCTCCAGCTGTGGAAGAAGAAGCGCTGCGTCCTCACGGAGGAAGGACTCCGTCTGCACAGCTGCAAAGGCGGCGGTAATAATGCGCAGGGGTCGGTGTGGAAATCCGGGGCCAAGGAGTTGCTCTTCGAGCGCATGGAGACAGTGGAGTGTGTGGAGTACAAGAGAGGAATGGTGTACTTCACCGTGGTGATGGCGAAAGGAAAGGAAATAGACTTTCGGTGCGCGCAGGAGGGCACCCTGTGGAACGCCGAGATCGCCTTGGCTCTGGTCCGGTACAAGAACCAGCAGGCCCTCTTAACCGGGAGGAACCGGTACCTTTACGCAGCGCATTAGGCAGCAGCGGGGAGGATGAGGCGCTCTGACTGGAAGGTAAGTTTTAAAGTGATCAAACTCGAGTCAGTGGTTTGAAAGATTTGAAGAATAAAGACAGTCTGAATTAAAGATAAGGAAATAATTTAGACGAAGTTTAGTTTGATTCTTTTGCATCTGATCAGATTTGCTTTAAGGACCAGAGCCCAAGTCGATGATAATTAGTGAGATAGAAAAGACCTTGACCATACAGGGGACCCTGAGATTTTTTTCCAGGGGCCATATGGGCAGCTGGCCCAGATCCCATTAAATTGGGATGTGCAAAGTGTTAATGATGTGATGATAGGTAAAAGGAGAGGCTTTACTACATATAGAGCTGGAGAAAAATCTGTTTAATTCAAAAATTTTCTCAGGCTCCTAATAGGGAGAATACATTTTAGCCTTCTGTTAAAATAACTTGTTTTAAATTAAAGTACAACCAGTACTGTGCATAATTCCTCCTCACATCATTTACTCTGATAGCTCCAAGAGATATCCAGGGGTCTAAATATCATTATAATCCTCCTCTGGCCTTTACTAGAAATCAGTGGTTGATGTATTTTATTTTCCTAAGAATTTCATACATGCAACTAACCAACAACATCCAATAGTTTATAAGAAAACTCAGAAATTTTGGAATAAGTTAGAAAAATTTTTGATATTTTCTCACTATGTTCCCACTGAGTGCACCACTGGAGTGTTTACATGTTCTGGTCACTCCCAGTCACTAAACTCAGTGTTGCTTTGCGATGGTCATCAGTCTTCTGAGGACACAAACCACTCTTACTTGAGGACATAATTACGATGCAATGCGAGCCTCCAGAATAACATCTGCTTGCCTCTCCCTCAGCAGGCAACAGAGTATTTTTAAACATACACTCTGACACACATACACATAATTATGTTTTACCTAATTGCTGTAAAATATAGGGAAACAATGTTTATTTTCCCAGTTTTCAACATCTATGTCCTATTATATTTTTTTTAACGCTTTTTTAGAGAATTCTGTCTGAAACCTCAAGTGAACCAAGAGTCTGAAAGTTTGAACTATGAGCTCACAGATCAGGAATCCACAGCCGTGCTTCCTTAAGCTAGCTTGCTGGAGCCCAATGCCCAAATTAACTGTGTAGCTGTGGTAACAGTGTAAAATAAGTGAGCACACTGACACAGATCGTCAGTGACCCGAATGTTGAAAATATCTCTTAGTAGTCGACCCTAAAATTGTTCTCTGTCTTTTTTCTTTAGCGTCCCTACCTCCTGAGTTCGGAACTTGTCAAGGGTGAAGAAAGACCTCCACATCTATTGTCTTATCTCTCTGCTACACAGTATCGTGGGATACCCAACAGTGACTATGGATCATAGGACCAAAAGCACTCTGATGATTTAACGCGGAATGAGTGTTTGTCTGTCATGACTTAAAGATGCCTAGTCACGTACTATGTCTATACCAATAACCATATGTTCATATTTAAATAAAGTAATCAACCTGATAGTGATTGCTTAGTGTCTTTTGAGCCTGAAGAGAATTATTCCACCAGGCGAGACACCAGCTATCATATTTTGTTTTGATTGCTACTTGTGTAATATCCCTTTTGATATGATTTTTTTTTTTGCCTCCATTACTCCATTACTCCATTACTTCCTTGTTTACCCATTCATGCTAAACGTTGTACCTCCGGTCATGTGCTGTTGTTATAGTAAATACATGAAACGCTCTCATCCGTTAACAAATGGCAAAAATAAAGTGTAAAATACAGAAATAAAATATATTAAGCCAACAGAGCACCACGGTTTAGAAATAAAAAACATTTGTATGCAATCTATGTGAGATAAGTGTAGAAATCCATAAAGTCATAGTACGTGACTCAGACTCCTTGAACCGTTGGAAGACTCCTGCATGTTAAAAAGCATTAAAATCAAAGTTTAATATATTTTACCTTTTGTGCCTTACTCTTTAAAAGATATCACTCCAAACATCACTTGAAATGATTTTGATATAGGAGTAGAAACGGCACATTTTTTGTTACAGACTGAACAGATGCATGAAGTTTAATATGAAGAAGAAAATTGTTGCAAATTCAAGTTTACTGATATGATGTACAGTATTAAAGATAAATAAAGTCATTCTTAAAAGACTCCATCCAAAATGTTGTTCTTTACAGTTGTTTTCATAAGTCTGTTAGAATGAAAGGTTTGAAGAATTGAGATGTGTATAAATCCTTTAAGATGATATATGTCTTATAATGTTTAACTGAAGAACCAATAATACAAAACTAATAATTTTACAGGAAAATTTAAAAAAATGAACTGGGTGTGAATTTTTTTTTTTTTTTATTTTCTCGCTCAAACTGATCTAACTTGCACATCTAACTTTCTGTCTATCAATATGCCATTAGTTTTATTTTCAGAGGTTCTCTAAATCTGTTAAATGTAAAGAAAATTTTTGCCCACGTCTTTCAAAAGGTGACCCCACATCCTTTTAAACAGATTTTATTTTGGACTCTATAGAAATCATTTTAGTATTATGGAAAAAAATCATTTTGTAGTTCAAAATATACTTTTAAACTAATCCAAACCAGACATCTATTTAAAAATTCTCGAAGTTTTTTCCACTATGACAAAATGCCATTTACATCTGAAGAAAGCAACCCAGGAGCACGAGAATTGCGCCACCATGTTTAGCTCTAGTACGCTATTCTTTATTCAATACTGGTCTAAAAGTTACAGCTTAGTTTCTTTATATATCTATCAGGTCTTTCAAATTGTATAATGAGATTTAATCCAGGCCTGGAGGTGTTCTGCTATCTTAGAAACTTCCTTCTTTGTCTGAGCATATGGACACACTTAGAGTTGTAAGTTTAAATTGCTCTGTGCTCCTCACAGGCACAAAGACTTAGACTGAGACTAAGATGTATTTTATTTTAGACACACAAGTATAAACAAAAATAAATTTCGTTAAGTACAGCTCTCTAGACTATTTCATTTTTTTAATTGCAGGTAAGCAGCAGTAATAAAAACATTGTGATGAAAAAAGTGGTGAAAACATATGACTATAGTTTTTAAAGATATATATACAAAAATAATATATACATACAAAGATATAGCTACTATACAGGAAATGTATTTCAAGACATGAAAAAAAGCAAATGTCTTATATATATATATATATATATATATATCTTTTTTATTTATATATTTATGTAGAGACCAAAATAAAATCATAAGTGGATAAAAACTGTTTTTATTTTTTTATATTTTTTTTTTAACTACGAAGTTAAAGCAGGAAGAAGTGTCTTGGTGGCCTACCAGAGCAGATTGCTTTGGTTCCCTACTTTTGCCAGTTGTTTATGATTATGTTCACTACAATACAATGTTGAATAATGTCAGAAAAATCATAAAACGCTGGTTTACCTCTACTTTAGTTCTATTAGATTCTCTATATTTGGAGGGTGTGAACTTAAGACCAAAAGATGAAGATAAATCAAAGGTTGCTTCAGCAAGCTTTTAGTTCGAGATGGTGTACACTTAAGCAACCTTGTTCTTTTTATTTTACCTTTATAATATTTTCTGTCTTACCTCCTGCAAGACTGATAATTTATCACTGTCTCAAATTTTGCTTTAAGTATCAGAAACCGGCGATTTTTAAATGGATATAGCCAGTTTTTTTTTTTTTTTTTTTGCTACCTAGACACAAATCATTTCATTCTAAGCAACCACTGCAGCTTATTTTACACTGACTTTTACACTCATTGCTAAGCTCATCTGTTTCCAGGCGGCAACTTTGCCTCCAGATATTCCAACATTTGTCTGCATACGTAACAATGGAGAATGTGGAGTTGCATGTCCGATGGAGTGAGAACATCTTTGTCAGGAGCTGTATGCAGGAATAATGAGGAGCAGTGTGAGCCAGAGGCATGTGCATGCAAAACATCCACTCATGTCATTTTCACCTATAATAGAACACCCAAAATAAAATTCAGTAGTACAAAAGAATCAGTGTACTGTTTTTTTGCAAGACAGACTTTTATTGTTAATTTAAGGGTTGTTGTGCATGTGAGGTTTAGTAAAGATTTTTGAAACTCTTTTGCGTAGGAATGTGTGTGGGTTTTTTTTCTTCGGGAATGAAGGCTTGGCTGTGCTTTGACTTCTGTTTTTGCTGTGGAAAACCCCTATGCAAGCCATAGCGAATGAGTCAGCAATGAATAAAGAGCAGCACAAGGAGCAGATAGTATTGTGGTGCTGTTTGAGAAACAGGTACGAATATGTGAACTTGTCTCTGATTAATATATAAAATGTGTGCTCAGTGTTATCTGTGAGCAGTACGTTCTTAAAATTGTGCACTCCTCTGAGATAGGGTACTTTCACATCTGTGAATTTTTAAGATCTTTCTGCAGGCTAGACTAAGAAACCTAAAGGGCTGTAGCAAGCAGTTACATAAACTAACACATTACATTACAGCCAGAGGTAGATAGTTATTAGTGCCATTCAGTTCATTTACTTAAAAAAAAAGGTAGGATTTAGTGCAAAATAACATTTCTGGCTTCACTTTCCACCTAGTCTCACTGAATGACAATGAACCTCATTATGACCAAAAATTCATACAGTAGGGCCTAAATATCCATTTTAAGTCAGACTTCCTGTTTATATTCAAGCTTTAATATTTCAGTACTATTTTCTATCTGCTGTTGAATTAGGAGTGAGTTGTTGAAATACACCAGACAGAACATGCTGCTTTACCCTGTCACAACACATTATCCATTGCAGTTATAGTCGTATGTAAAAACATGACTTGTAAAAGCATCTGCGTAATTTGGTAAATTTGAAATTATGTTATTTGGTCTTTCTTACTTTAGTCTATAAAATAAAAAATATTTGTATGTTTTCTGTTTGAATCCATCATTTTAAATATTTTATTAGGTTTTATTTTTTTATTCCTTTCTATTTTTAATTGAGAAATTTCTTCATTTGCTATTTCTTTTACCTTAAAAATGTGCAGAATAACAGCCACTATTAGATAGCAATTTTAAGTATTCTATCCCTCTCTAGTGACAGATGAATGATGGTTTGTTGACCAAGGACTCTTTTAAAATACTATGTGTGCCTCTTCTACAATGTTGAGCCAGTAGAGGTCCCTCTCTCCCTTATATAACAGGAAACTCCTATTATATGAAGACCCCATGCAATAAAAATGGGCCCCTCACTGATTTCTTTGGTTTAGATTTTTCGGTCACAGATATCAGCCCACATAACCAAGGTAAATAACAGCTTTTAGCTATTTCATTCATTACGAGGATAAAAAAGTAAATAAACTAGAAAAGCACTCTGAGACCGCACACCTCTGCTAAGCAGCTTATTTTGCCCCAAATTGTAAAATTACACCTATAGCTAAAACTCATACATGATCTGAATAATTACCAAATTTAAATGAGATATTCCTTCCAACGAGGCACATCTCTGGTGAAAAAAAAGCCCATAAAATCTGTTAATAAGTTTTCACAATATTCGCTTTTTTGTGTGTTTTAGTCTTCAGTAAAGTATCTTCAGACTTTTTGAGTCCTGTGCTGTTCCTGTCAATAGTCACTGCTGCCATGGGCAAATAATTTGGCTCCTTTTTCCGCCAAATATCCCTCACTCACAATGTTAAAGAATCTTTAAAAAAAATCCTACCTCAAGATCATGATCTGGATCATCACACCAAAATTTAACGAATTTGGTATGACGAACACCTCTGATAAAAACTTTTTTAAAATCCATCCATAACTTTTCAAGTTATCCTGTACACAGACAGACAAACACACACAAACTCTCCTAAAGACATAACCTCCTGGGCGGAGGCCACAATCTACCGTATTTGAAAAAGCTTTTACACAAAGTAAGTTATTGTTCCACCCTTTGTGACAACATTTCACACTAATCATATTAAAGGAATGTTGCTAAAATGTTGTTAAAATCTTCTTTACATTATTTTCTTAATTCAGATATTTGGAGGTTTAAGTGTGATCTGACTAGCTGGACATTCTCTTGTAGAATTATCTGGTAGTGAAAAAGCATTTTTCTTTTCTCCAAATGTTGGTTGTTGCTGTTCCAAATGTAAAAGGAAGCATGCTATCCAAAACCTTCCTCTATTTTTCATTTGAAGATTAACTTTTTCGAGGCGGCCAGGAGATCAGCAGGAATATTGTAACTTGGAACTTTTACATGGATAATATTTTTCCCAGCCTCCTTCTTGTTAAATCATGAACACTGACCTGACAAGGTAAATAGGGCCTGCAGTGCCTTTATTATGTTTATGTTTCTTTTTAACCTGTTTAACTCATTGGCTTCCTGTTTGAGTAATTTTTGCATCCAGGTAATCCAATTCTGAGAAGGATCCTCACTTTTTCTATTTTTTTATTTAGTATTTTTGGTTTACGGCTACCACTGTGGTTTCTTACAGGTCTCACAAACCACAGTGTTTAACCATTGTGAAATTCATTTGAAACACTGAGTTTAACAAAAAAAAAAAAAAAAAACTCACAACGTTCCTATTTTTTAAATAATCATTTAAAATTTAGGGACATTGTGTGTCCGTGGACGGAGTATCTCCTTAATTTCACCAACACGCCTGGGGGCTCTGGGTCGGGTTCGCCCATCTCTGGTGCTGAGCTCACTGAGGTGATTAAAAAGCTCCTCAGTGAGTACTCGGTATTTAATTTGATTACATGGTTTTAAATTTATTTTAAAAAATTGTTTTTTGCTTCATGCATATTATGTGTACTCTCTAAGCCAGGAAATCTTAAAAATTTTAATTATGTTTTTATAAATAACACCAAAGATTGTTGATTAAAGTATAAGTTCTTGATCCAATACGCATTAATGCGGTGCATTAAAAACCTAAGAAAATGGTCAGTATCATCCCCAACACTAAAAGGAACATTAAGTACATTTAATCACTAAGTAAATGTCCAACTTAAAACTCTTTCCAAGTTAATTAGACGTGCTTCCATCCACCTGTTCTAAGTGAGGTTTAGTCTCCATGTTTTGCATGGTTGATCCTGGTTTAGTAACGCAAAGCTGTGTGAGACAAATGGATTGAACAAGATTACCCTGAAAGAGAAATGGTCTTATCTAATAATAGCCTCCACTAGAAAAAAGAGGGTGCCAGACAATGGGTGGTACAGTTAAATAGAGGGGTACAAAACAACCAGGCTCATCTCCTATCTCTCCAAACCCTCTTTGTCACGCGTGCTGCTCTTTCTCTCCTACAGTATCTTGGACGCTGGTAAGGTCTCTATGGGTTCTAAAGAAAATATTGTGTTGTTTCTCTGATTGCATACATTTGATGTTTTAATTCATATTTGTTCTGAGAAGATGGTTATCCTGCCTGCAGATTGGTGAGATAATGTTTTTCTTGCTCATAATGCAATTTCTATCTTTGTATCATTAAATGGAGCTTTTGTCTTTCTGCTGTGACTTTGTGTAAATATTAACCATAAACAACAGAGCTATATTATAGTGGAATATTTTAATAATGTATAACTTTATCAGAATTGATAGAGGGATGTTCTCCTTAAATGTAAGTCTCGTTTGGGTTTTGCCAAGTTGATCGCACCACAGAGGATTGTTACTGTAGCTCCACTATTAGAGAATCCATGATCCAGGCCGGGCACCAGGGCCCCCTCCACAGCTGTTTGGTCTATTTGGGGAGACAGTCTAGTCCACTCCAAATTCCTATGATACAGATAATCATGAAGGGAAAGATGGGGATGAAGGACATAAGAGGAGAATCAGGGAGGGTTTTCACTTTGGAATTTTCCTAATTCGCTGCAGCAGCTTGTAGCTCTAATAAACCTAAAGTCTTACAGTATGTGATGCAACTCTTTATATTAAAAAGCATGAGAAGGACATTAATTCTGGGGAGACAGATAGTGGACAAATGCTAACAATCATTGTTGAATAAAGGACCAAAGCCTGTTATACAAAGGGGAAGGGAGAATATCAGATGTTAAAAAATATTCCATAAAACCAGACTAAACACATTTGCAACTCAGTTGAAATTTAAGACTGCTTTTAAGATTTTTTCCTTTACCCAAAATCTTAAAATGGTCACCTCTGAGAATTACTTTGAGAACTTGCAGTACTGATTTATCCAGTGAGAGAGAAAAAGGATAAAGGTTGTGTCTTATTAGTAACTTTGGAATCTAACAAACTGACACTCCACCCATGGATTTAAAAGCTCTTAGTAATGGATTTGCTTTGCCTGTGATTCAACACACCAACAAATGTCCAACTGTTATTCCAAACTCAAATTTTTTTTTGCAGTAATCAGACAAAACACAGTTAATCATCGCTATTGTTTTATTTATCTGGTATTACACACAAAGTAAGAAATGTTGATGAAAACGCTAAACCTCAGCTTAAAGAGTACGCGATAAAACCATTTAAATTCTTCAAAAAATATTTCAGTATAACCTGCTACCAAAATTAAACTGTACATTTTGTTAAAATTCCACATCAAGAAAGCAATTATGTCAAAGTTTTATGAAAGATGTTTAATAGTCCTCAAAATTCACGTTTTTGGTAATATTTAGAAGCTAAAAAAAGTCTTACCCAGCAGGATAATGCCTGTTAATCTCTGCTCTACAATCAAGCATTAGGTGTGTTGACAGATGATAAGCCCCATCAAAGGCTAATTGACAAACACTGACAACTGCTATGTTTCTAATCTCTTCTGTATCTCAGCCAGAGAGCCCTCATCAGCAAGATGCCTGAGAATGTGTGAGTGATTAAACTTTGCGTTCTTATTATAGATCATTTACTCAGTCAAAAACACAAAATCACAAAGCAGAATTGCTGCTTAACTCTGGGATTGTTGTTGAATTATGTCCTATCTTTCTTTACAGACAAGAGGTAAGATTCATTTCTCAAAAAATATTTGAGGAACAATGCTTAGGTGTGAATGCAATATGATTACTAAAAATATCCTACCAATGCAGAGAAAATCAAAGATATCAGCCTCAAGGAAGCTTATGCTGAAGGTAAGAAACATCACTGCCAAATATTAGCTTTCATAATTTACATGTAATGTAGGTATTTTACCACATGAGAGCGATAGAGATTCACAACATTTATTCCTCTCCTCCTCACAGTCTTTACAGTTAAAAACACATTGGTGTGCGGCTCTGAACAAATACTAATACAACAAATGATTAAATACTTTGGCTCTAAACGATAATTGTTTATGCAGAGCCTGATGGTGGCAAAGGCAAAGGAGGAACTGGAGCAGGAGAGTCTCGTCAAAGAAGAAGAAAAACAGAAGTACCTAGCAGAAAAAGCTGCTCCTCTGAACACAACTGGTCTAAGTCTTGCGCAGCTGCAGGTGCCAATCCCCAATTATAAATGAATTTCATTCTTTCTCATATAAATGCTGGTTTTACTTCACATTTCCAATTCTTGTATTTGTGTGAAGGATCTTTGCAGATCGCTCCATGCAAAGATTGATGTTGTTGATGAGGAAAGATATGACATTGAAGCCAAAGTTATGCTTAACACACGTGAGGTGGGTAAACAATACAATACAAGCTTATTTTCAGTCATACGGTACAGGAAACCTTACAACACCCCCCGAAGCTGTTCCAATGCATTTGTCATTTCTCTCTTGCCGGATCAGATTAAAGACCTAAACATCAAGGTTCTGGACCTCAGGGGGAAATTCAAGAGGCCTAACCTTAGACGCGTGCGTGTGTCTGCTGACGCCATCCTTCGTTCTCTGCTGGGTTCTAAGCACAAAGTCTCCATGGACCTCCGAGCTAATCTGAAGTCGGTCAAGAAAGACGACACTGAGAAGGTGCAATTAGAAAGAAAACACTGCACAAACTGCCAATCAAAACAGTCCGAGAAAGATGCAAACCTTCCTGAGGGTGCAGGCTGTTATATCTGTGAGGTCAATGCTCAGTGTGCCACTGACTACAAAGACAATGTGTTTATGTGTATTTAAAAGGTGTGTTTGAGTAATCCAATAGATGGCTTGTGCAGGGTGGAGGTTTGGTACACAACACAAAGATACGATTGCAAACTTTGTCACTGATTCTGCTCAATGGACACTATTTGTCAGTGAATGCGTATATCCTTGGATTACTCTGTTCAGGTGTATACTTGTCTGTATCTGTGTGTTTGCACTGATCCACGAACATCCGAGCATTACATCAAGAAACCAGTTCCACAAGTACTGTTAAACACTGTTCTCTTTGGGGATTTCCGTTTTATAGCACAGGTCTCAGAGGCTTAACAAACAATGGTGTTTTCGAAAGCTTCTCTTCTCCACAGTATGAACAAAGAAACGTCTAGGTCTTTTATACACGTTCTTACATCATCTGTTTACCTATTTATCCTCAGAAGAGGCCGGTGGAGGACAGCGATTGGAGGAAGAATGTGGAGGCCATGTCTGGGATGGAGGGAAGGAAGAAGATGTTTGACGCCGCTAAAGGCTCTGCTCAGTGAAGACAGAAAGATGGCTATCTTCCCATTTGCTGTTGTTGATCTGCTACTGTTCTTTGCAGTCTATGTGTCTTTTTTCACATTTTATCTTTGAGTTTGATTCTGTCTTGATTGTGAGAATATGTCCTCTAATTTTCATCCTTTGTGTTTGAATCGAGGTTTCCACTAAAGGTAGATCAAATTTATCGAATAATTTAGCTTTTTTTGTGTTTGACCACTATTTTAACCTAATTATAAACTTTACACTTGATTTCAAAATTGCTTTTTGTTAAAGTATGCTGCATATTTAGATAAAGCTATTTATCATGATAATTGAAATAATTAATTAATATTGCAATGTTGGTTTGTGAACAGTAGCAACCTGTTTAAAAAGAATAAAAACATGTTGCAAATATTTGATTTCTCAACATTTCCTGTATTTTTGTTGTTATTCAATTCAGTTTATTTATATGGCACCATTTCACAACATATGTCATCTCAAGGCACTTTACAAAGATTATGCAACCAGCTCATATAGTCAGATTGGTCCAAAGGCAAACAGCCGATTGCATTAACCTGGATTTTCATTTACACATAAATGTCTGAAATGAAAACAAAAGGTATATTTGTTCCTATGGCAAAGATTCTCCATGCATCTTTTATATTGTTTTTACAATGTAAATGTATTAGAACAATAGGTTATTGTGTTTAACAAAGAATGTTAAGGTTATAAAATTTGCAAAAATTTTATAACCTTACAGTGAAAATTAAATCCATCAAAAAGTATCCACACCATTAAAAGTAAAATATTGGTTACTGTCGTTTTTTTGTTGTTGTTTTTTTTTTTTTTAACATATTGCTGTTGTCAGAGAGAAACTATCTAAAAATATTTTACTTTTTGGAAAAGTAAGGACACACTTTGTTTCCAAATGTACATTTATTCAATTGTTCAAAGTCACATTTTTTTTATATATATATAAATATTTTTCTTCGGTAGATTGGAAAGACACACAATAGATTTGATTCTTCACAAGAAAAGAAATAAAAACTGAGAAAGGACTTGCCTAACGGTGAAAATATTGTTTTGAAAACAGGTTAACATGAAATGTTTGACTTTAAGTTTGGAAAAGTTTTTTTTTTATATTTATTTATATTAACAAAGGCTTTACACAGCAGTAAAAAGCTGTATCTGTCAGAGGCTGTGCAGTTGAACATTTTCTGCTAAACAAGATTCCTTAACAGCTGCTTGCTTTGTATCTCCATAAAACATAATATCCTCCTTCCTGTTTGAAGAAAAAAAACTTACATGGTTGGGTGTAAATGGTATTGCCATTTGGAAATAAAGATTTTTCATATGTCTTATTCTATAAAAGATAATATATAATGATATATTTAAAACTCTTGGTTTAAGAAACATTTCAGACATAAGTGGAATGCACAAAGTTAAAATGTTGGGCTGCAGAAACTGAAGAGTCACATGCAAATAGTTCTATTTGATAGCATCTCACTCTAAAAGAGACTTTTCTTTAAACATCAAGAAAACAGGTTTAGTTTTGCACAAAAATACAGTATAAAAAACAAAGATTTTCCATAATTTTAGGTTGTTCATCAGCATGTCAGTTCTTAAATTGCAGAGTTTAGGGTGAGATGTTGGAACCTTGATGTGATGGGCAGTATGTGTGTAATGGTGTGTGTCTCTCTCTCTCTCTCTCTCTCTCTCTCTCTCTCTCTCTCTCTCTTCTTTAGACTCAGATAGGGTCAGAGTCCGACACACAACAAGGGAAGGTGTGGCCTCCAACGGTAAAGCAAACAGTCTCAATAAAAGTGTGAAAAGTCTCCCTGCTACTTACAACAACATTCTATTTACTATATTGTAATAAGATCATTATTACACAAATGCACACGCATATACAGTAACTGAGTAAACAATATTGATGTTAACATCAATATGTATATCTAATGAAGTTAGAGCCAAATTTTGGCTGTAACTTCATAAGATATACATATTGTTATGTTATATGTTATACATGTTATATTGATAATCATACGTAAATGTATGAATCAGACCTACTTTCACCATACAAGGAGAGGAGAGTGTGCCTCTCTCTCCACCTCCCCCTCTCCGTCAGGTGGAAGACTCACCTCTCTGGTCATGTGACATTTCAATGTACTGCACCCGGCTAAAGGTGGACTGCTTTGTGCAACACAGACTCTAAGTTTACTGCCTCTGTCAGAGTACCAGTCTGCTGACTTTTTTTCTGGTCATCTCAGTGAACTGGAAAGTTTTCTGCTTTTCTCCCAACATGTCTATCAGTCGGAAAAACTGGTCCGCTCTATCCAGGTAAGGCTAACTCTACCTTTTTTTTGTAAAACGGACAATGACACCTGTTGTTAACTTAAAGGGACACTTCCCACACTTTGATTTAAACCTAAGTTCAAGCTTTGGTTTTACTCTGGAATACAAAAGATTGGAACTTTGAAATTAGATCATCTGGGTAAATATTTCCTTTATTTTAACTTTACACCTAAATTTTACAGTTTGAGTGTTAAAACAGGTGTTCAAAACTGAACTGAGGGTAGCTCCGTATTTATGTTGCTCTTTGCCTTGCTTTGTAATTAACTGATTGTTCTGTTGTGATAGGCTGAGTCAATTGATAAAATTTGCCTTTTAAGCTGAACAAGTAAAACAGGTTCTGTGTAACAGTTGCTTTTACTAAAATCATTCATTTTAATATAGCCAAAATGGACGGCTAGTTTTCCTTGTCATTGTTTTTCTACACATGCTTCCTGTTTTCAAATTTGATCTCATTGTTTCATTATCAGTTTAATATTTGCTGATGCTATAACATAATTTCTCCCATATGCATTCTCAATCAGCCTTGCCCGTCAGTGGACTATGGAGGATGAGGAGGAGGCAGAGAGGGAGAAAAGGAGGAGGGTGAAGAGCAGCACTGCTGAACAAGATGCAGACACCAGCCCTGCCAAAATAACGCCATCAACAAGTGGCGGCATCTCCGGCACTGAATCGTCCAGTGAGACATCTCAAGGACAAACCAGGTGGAAATGATGCTTAAATAACCAAACAATCTGTCTTAAGCCCTATTATTTTTTTCTAGTTTTATTTTTTGTAAATACAACTGAGCAACAAAAAGATAATTTGAACATTTGACAGCTTTGCTTCTATGGACTGCTATCTTTATCTTTCAAACACACAAAAATATTATACCACAAAGCAAGAAAAACTGCCAAAGGCACCCACAAATGAGTATCTGGAGTCTAAGCAGTCTTTATACAGAAAGAAATGACTGAACAACTCTTTGTTATAGAAATCTGACAGGACATATTTTCAAGTGCTCTCTGAAAGCTATCCAGAGGTAAACATGTGTGTATGTGATGATGTTCACAGTATCGAGCAGATGCAGCTGGACTTTGTGGAGATGCTGAGAGTCCGTGATGAAAAAAGGAGGATGAGACATGTGGAGGTATTGAGACGACAGAAAGAGGAAGAGGAGGGTAATTTGGATGCAAGCCGAGAAGAAGGAGGGGAAGGAGATGGCAGGGTGGTGCTTCTTGGGGAGTTGGATGAGGAGAAGGGCAGTGTGTTCAAACCACAACCACCAGCTAAAACAACTTCCTACAGTCCCATCAGCAACAGCAAAACTGTAACTAACAGTGCAAAAACACAAGTAAGTAGAAAAACTTTTATTTTTCAGTGAAACCAAATTCAATGACTGTTATGTGAATTAGAGGGAAAACATGTGGTTAGAAGAGTCTTTATGCAAAAGCCCAGTTACTGCTCGCAATGTTTTTTTTATCATGTAGAGGTTATCTCTTAGCCAAAAAGGAAGGGTGGAGTTATTGTAGCACACCTGCAGCAAAGCTTTACTTTGTGAAGCCTTCTATTGTGTTTTTTTCTGTATTGAGCTGAAGGTTATGATAACCAAACCATGAAATAAAAGCTACAGGAAATGAAAGTAACATAAAAGGTGAAAACCCACATAAGATAGCTGTGTTTAGGGATATCAATATTTAAAACTTAATAATGTATAGGCAGGTAGCTGCCAACAGTCTAATTATGTTAGGATGACCGCATACATAGCTCAATCAGTGGTTTCTTAAGATAAAATGTAAGGGATTACAACATAAGGTTGGGTACACAGGAAGTACAGAAAGCAATTAGACTTGCTCGAGTTGTTTTAAACTCTTCATGGTCACACAAAGAGATGGAAACACCTCCCATTATCATTTAAAAAAAGGCAATTCTCACTGGAGAATAAAAAAAAAAAACTATAGAAAACTCACCGAAGCTGAATCAGCTGACAATACAATAGAAAGCAAGGAGAAATACAGGAACAGGCTGGAAAACCAGCTAATGTAGAGCAGCATCAGAGATGTTTGTTCAGGGGTGAAGAAGATCACAGGATTCAAGCAGAACGAGGATCAGAAGGATAGAAGTCTGGACAGAGCAAATTAACTGAATATATTCTTCAATAGTTTCAGTTCAGGAACACGCTCAGGATACTTCTCTCCTGCACAGTCAAAGCAACACCTCACACTCATTTGACCCAAATCTTCTCCGTCACACCTTAAATATTTTGTCTTCCACCTCTGCCATGGGACCCCTGCTTCAATACATTTTTTGTCAGCCAGATCAGATGATGGTGTTTCAATATTCTGTCCTGAGACGTCAAGTGCAGAGGCAAGTGCAGAGGCAAGTGAAGAGAAGGAATTGAAATAAGTCACCAAGTCCTAATAGTATCAGCACCAGAGTTATGAAGTACTCTGTAGAGCAACTCTGTGGAATTATACAGCACTGCTTCCACCTTAGCCTGACCCGAGAGATGGTTGCAGTGAAAAAAGACTCAGCCTGTTGCCCTGACATCCCATACCAGGAGACACCTCTGCTGGTTCACCTTACCAAGCAAACAAGTAGCTATCAGGATCCCCTGCAGTTTGCTTATTGCTTCGTTTAAGATGCCATCATACACCTGTTTCAATAAAACCACTGTCTTTTAGAGAAGGCAGGCAGCACTGTGAGGATCATGTTCTTTGATTTCTCCATTGTGGTTGATATAGTTCAGTTGGATTTTCTTTGCCAGAAACTTCAGAAGCCTTAGTTGGAGGCCTGGATCAAAAACTACCTTGCAAACAGACCACAGATTGTTCAACTGAAATGTCTACTGTCTAATGAAGTAGTCAGCAACACAAGGGCACCACAGGGGATTGTACTCTCACCTTTTTTTTTACTATGTACACGTCTGACTTCCAGTACAACAAAGAGTCTTGTCATCTGCAGAAATATTCAGATGAGTCTGCAGTCATTGGGTGTATCAAAAATGGACAAGAGGCTAAGTAGAAGTAGCTGGTGGACCACTTTGGCATGATATGTAAACAGTCATCTGATCATGAACGTGGCCACAAGAAGGGAAATGACTGCAGATTTCGGAAGAAAATAAATAACTTGCATCCTAATAACATTCTGGGAGAGGAAGTGGAGGTTGTGTGTGTGGTGTTCACCTGGACAAAGACCTTGACAGCTGTGAAACCATCTACAAGAGGCAGTTGAAGATTGAGATTAAAAACAAGCAAAGAGTGCAAACTATCCTGTCAGCATCTTACAGCCAGCTATTATGTAAAGTTGCAGGGGGTTATTTGCACATCCTGTATATTTGGTTTCCTGTAATGAAGTGGATCAGTGGATTTTTGTCTTGTACTCCTGCTCCTTTGAATCCAATGTTACCATAGGCTTCTGCGCTGTCCATCAGTCCAAGCACATCTAACAATAAGCTGTACTTAATTAAATTACCCACTTTCTCAATCTATCAGTCAAACATCTGTAAAGGACCTGATTTTCTTATGACGCTTCCTTCCAGATCTCTACTACATATTGTCATTCTGGGCTGGGCGTACAAGCGGCGACTATGCTCCCTCTTCATTCATTTGCTAAGGAACCTGTGCGATAAAGCCACAATAGCTTGCCCTTCTCCAGCCAAACCACTGGAGAAACTCTTGTATGGGCCTGCAACGTAACTCAAGAAAGTTCAAAATTGATAAACTGTTGTTACAGTTGCATGGCCAAAAATCAAAACAGTGAGGGTTTTACTGACTGATCATAAATTAGAGGAAGCTTCAGTGTACAATGCAGTCTGCAACCACTTTCGGAATGGAAAAAAAAAAAAAACACAATTTCAGCTGTTTGTGACTTTCCTATAATATATGATTTCAGTCAGTTGCTTATTTCAGTGATTTCAACAGCAAGTTATTTCAATAGCAAACAGATTAGGCATTTTTTTATGCCTGTTGTCCCTCGTGCTGCAAACAGGATTCAAACTTTGGTTGCCAGCACCTATAATTTTGCCTGCCTGCCTGCCTGCCTGCCTGCCTGCCTGCCTGCCTGCCTCCATCCATCTTCTTCGGCTTATCCCGGGTTGGGTCACGGGGTAGCAGCTTAAGCAGGGATGCCCAGATGTCCCTTTGCCCAGCCACTTGGGCCAGCTCCTCCTGGAGAACCCCAAGGTGCTCCCAGGCCAGCCGAGGAACATAGTCCCTCCAGCGTGTCCTGGGTCTCCCCCTGGGCCTCCTCCTGGTGGCGATGCCTGGAACACCTCACCAGGGAGACGTCCAGGAGGCATCCTAACCATATGCCTGAAGCACCTTAACTGGCTTCTCTCGAAGTGAAGGAGCAGCGGTTCTACTCTGAGTCCTCCCTAGATGACTTAGCTCCTCACCCTATCTCTAAGGTAGCGCCCAGACACACTAAGGGGAAAACTAATTTCAGCTGCTTGTATCTGGGATCTGGTTCTTTCAGTCATGACCCAAAGCTCATGACCATTGATGGGAGTAGGATAGTAGATTGACTGGTAAATCAAGAGCTTTGCCTTTTTATTTAGCTCTCCCTTCACCACAACAGACCGGTACAGCACACACTTCACAGAAGACGCCGCATCAATAAGCCTGTGGATCTCCTGCTTCAACTTCCCCTCATTTGTGAATAAGACCACAAGATACTTGAAACTTCTCAACTAGGGGCAGTACATCCTCTACAACCCGGAGAAGGCACTCTACCCTTTTGTGGCTCAAGACCATGGTCTCGGATTTGGCGGCACTAATCTTCATCCCGACCACTTCACACTCGGCTGCGAACCACTCCAGTGAGAGTCATAGATCATGCCCTGATGAAGCCAATAGAACCACATCATCTGCGACTAAAAGATATGATCCAAAGGCCACCAAAAGGGACCTCTTCAACACCTTGGCTGCACCTAGAAATTCTTTCAATAAAAGTTATGAACAGAATCGGTGAAAAAGGTCAACCTTGGTGGAGTCCAACCCTCACCGTGAACAAGTCCGACTTACTGCCGGCAATTCGAACCAGGCTCTGACACCCCCCACAGCACCCCCAAGGGACAAGGTGGAATGCCTTCTCCAGATCCACAAAACACATGTAGACTGCTTGGGCAAACTCTCATGCGCCTTCCAGGATCCTGCTGAGGGCTCCTCCTGAATCGAGATTCAACTATCCGACGGACCCTCCTTTCCAGAACCCCGGAATAGACCATACCAGGGAGGCCTAAAAGTGTGATTCCTCTGTTGGAACAGACCCTCCGGTTCCCTTTTTTAAATAGGGGGACCACCACCCCAGTCTGCCAATCCAGGGGAACTGCCACTGATGTAAACGTAATGTTGCAGAGTCGTGTTAACCAACACAGCCCTACAACATCCAGAGCTTTAAGGTACTCAGGGAGAATCTCATCCACCCCTGGGGCCCTGCCATCAAGGAGCTTTTTAACCACCTCAGTGACTTCAGCACCAGCGATGGGAGAACCCGACCCGGAGCCCCCGAGGTTTTGCTTCCTCAATTGAAGACGTGTTGGTGGGATTAAGGAGGGCTTCGAAGTACTCCGCCCACCGACACATGACGTCCTGAATCAGGGTCAGCAGCACACCACCCCCACTATAAATAGTGTTGGTACAGCACTGCTTCCCCCTCCTGAGACGCTTTCCGTTATTCAATTAAATTCAATTATACTTTACAAATATATGTATTTCAGAACTCCCAGGTACAATTTTGCCCAAGTTATCGAACTTCAACAACATTTATATTACTTTGTTTCTTCTTAGGTGGATCAGTGACTTAATGTCTCGTTATTTCATGACAAACAATTAGATATTTGAGTTGATTCATGTTGTCTGTTTAGCCCTTTTTTATCATGATGTGGCTGAGGGGGATCACATTAATGCCGAACAGAGCATCACTTTGGGATATTCTGCTTTTGAATCTGACTTGTCCAATTGAGTTAGAATTGTGCTCACAGACCTGTTTGCCCTACTATTTAGCTGCTGGAAAACTGTATACATTTTTGTTTAAAAAAGATACTTATTATGATACCATACAACTCAGAAAGTAATATGATGGTTTGTAACTCTTCTTTTCTTCAGGGATATTTCTTTGTGTTTAACTGTCATAAACAGTGTAGCCCAATGTGTTAACGGTTAATATCTTTATGTGTGTATGTCATTTGGACTGCTGGTGTCCTCCCAACATCTGGGAAGAAAAGGAATTTTATTGTTTTTTGTAGGACAACCAGTTTTTATAAAACATTTTCCTTTGGACCTTCCTTTGGATATGTCTTCTAACAACACAAATGGAAAATCAGTAGGCAAACCATTGAGTCACAGTTGTGTTATTTATACGTCTCAAAGTTCTGGCAGTGCTCTGACAACTGTAACACCTTAGTATGGCTGATTTCTTACCCCACGCAAAGGGTGAGTTGTGTTAATCATTTCCCAGTTCTACAGCAACAAAATCAAGCAATGTTGGATGTTGATTGCTATCGTAGGCCAACTACGGCAAAGTGTCTTTTGGTTATGTTCTGGCTACAGGTTACTGAACCGGATTTAGTTGATCATCACATCATTTTATATAATTTGATCCATTAGTTCTGAAAAATATACAGTACAGCCAAACATGTAGACAAGGTGTTGCACTTTTATCTCATGCTATCAAACTCAACATTAAAAAGTAATTATTTTTCTATATGAACTGTGTTTCTGCTTTGGTGTGGAGGGTTTTGGACAATGTGGATCTCTCAATCAACTTGCTTCTTTAGCGAAAATGCAGTAAAACAAGCAAAATGCATTGTTAATAGATACATAATTATGTCTTTGGATGTCATTTAAACTAAACTTTGACTCTTGCATTAAGATAATATGCAAAGAAGGTTTAAGGTTAAATGCTGAATAGCTGTGCTCAGTTATTGGACTTGCACTTGTTCTGTGAAGCAAATGGATATGCAAAATATCTCTAAACCCTTGATAAGAGATATTTAAAGCCATAATTTGAACCTTATCTGGTCTTAAACATACAGTGCATTCACTTACAGTATAACTGGAAATTAGGACATAATTACACTGTTATGTAATGTGAAGTGTGTTGCAGATAGACTTAGGCTTAGACAACATTTACAACAGTGATCAAATGTAAACATCTACAGCATTCAGTTTGCTATAGCTAGCTATGCCTACTGGAATTTATTCAGTTTATTTAAATGTATTCCATTTTATTTCTTTTTTTTGTAGCCCAGTAACGGGGAGTCGTCAAGCAAAGACCCGACACCTGAACCCAAACCAGCCCCCAACGCAGCTCGCAAGTTTGTCAGGTTATTAACTGGACTTTATATTGATTCCTATCTAGTTATTTATGATTAATAAATACTAAATAATATACATTACAATCACAGACTTGTGAGGGAAGAAAATATATAATATATAAAAAATAATAATGTTGTGCACCTTGGTGAGTTCAAAAGTTGCCTGTCTAGCTAATATAGTTCACTTTAGTATAAACAATAAAAAGAAGTTTATAGCAGCGTTGGGTTATAAAGCGGTATCTCAGTGTGTAAACATCTTACAGTGTCCTGTTCAGTCTATCAGCTAAACTACAAGTGAATGGAAAAGTTTGAGATAACTGTAAACCTATTAAGACACAGCCATTCACCAATCAGACTGAGCTGTCAAAAAGGCTGCTGCAGCTTTTTAAGAATTTGGAAAAGTGAAAGTTTCAGGGGAGATAGTCTGAGAAAAGGACAATTCTTAATCATGTACTCCAATAATCTGGCATTTACAAAAGATAGTCATAAAGAAAGCTATATTGGAGGAAGGTGGCTTGAGAGTAGTTTAAAATTAAAGCTGTCCACCAGCCTGAACACATGACCACCACAGTAAAACATGGTGGCGGCTGCATATTTGTTTAAAACAAGCCTGTATAGTGAATTACTCAAAATGGATGGAGTAGCCAGAAATTTTACTTACATAGGAGTGGAGATACTTTTATCATATTTTTACTGAACTAAAAATAAAAAATTCACACTTATGTTTTTTTTTTATTATGTTAATTATGTAAATTAACTAGTTACTACCCACATCTGGTATTTAGATGAATAGCTGGCGATGCTCTGACTGCAGCTAAAGATGTTTTGCTATATACAAATGCAAAGCAGACCTGAAGGTGTAAAAATGTTTTGAAAAACATTAATAATTTCTGGAAGGGAAAGGAAATTATTAATGTTTTTCAAAACATTTTTACACCTTCAGGTCTGCTTTGCATTTGTATATAGCAAAACATCTTTGATTACATTAAAACAAAGTGAAACACAGAACTTTATGTTTGTAATATGACAAAAAAGTAAAGCTTCCACGTTATGAATATTTCTTTAAGGTATTCTAAGCAAATGAAAGCAACCATATCCTAAGTTAAAGCAATGCAAGTGTAAGTAATGACACATTTAAAGCAAAATGTTTAAACTTGATGCCAAAAAAAGTTTTTATCCTTTATTTATTGTTATTCATAATTAAGAGATTCTCACGCAGTCAAATATACTGTTTTTGAAGATCTGATTATGCGTGGGAAGACTGAGGAAGTCTTATACTTCTGGCTTTCTCGTTAGATAAGCAAAGTTCTTCTTTTGATCACCTTGTTTGCTTTGAGGCAACAATGGTCACTGTTATGCTTGTCTCTCACACCATCTTTCATTTTCTTAATCATTTACCAACTGTAAAAAAAAAAAAAAAAAACAGTTTCATTCTTAAATACATGGTCATTCATTTACTCAAATTACTTCATTTGGCAACAAGTAATGGAATCAAGTTAATTCAACTTGTATATTTAGTTTATAAGTTGCCAATTTAAATAAGCTCCTCTGTTCCTTTATAGAAACTGTGCTGTTCTGTGCAATATTCCTGTGTTATTCAATTTCTTAGTTTAGGTTTATTAGTATGCATCTTAACAGCACTATTAATGTTTGCATTTAATGAATGCAAAAAAATAAATAAATGTAGATGTTTACCAAAATGTACCTACCAAAATAACATAACTGAAAAGTTGTACTGAATCAGTTGTACTGATTGTTATGGAGACCAAACAGCTCAGATATTTTCTTGTCAGATCTCTACGACTTCTCCATACAAGACATTCATTTGTCTATAAATGTAGTTGTAAATTTCATAACAAGCTTAAATTTGTTATTCTTTTAAAGGAGGGGCTTTTGTATTGGTTATCACAAAATAGCTGTATGCAATTTGATTAACCTTAAACAGCGACTATGCTGGCCCAAAAGCTCAGGTTTGAGGTACGCACATCATTGCTGTTTGAAAACAACTGTTTATTCACTCTAAACCAACATTAAACTAAACTTATATGGAAATTGGGTTTTGAATGCATACATCAGGATTTACAATGCTTTGGAAAGCCCTGACCTCAACCATGCTTAAAATGAGTGGACACTTCCTTAAAGCTTGATCAGTTCTGGAAAACCAGTGTAGATTAAATAAATAGAATGATCTAAGCTAATCTAACCAAGAAGAGCAGTTAAAGATCAACCAGAATTCTATCAGAAGCTTGTTGATCGTTGGTTAACAAAAAGCTTCACTTTAATAAGTGACTTTCAGTTAATGTTAGCAGAAATTTTCATTTATATCGTATATCTAAGCTAATAAGTAAATGTTGGCTGTGGGGCGTAAATTTTTTTTTATTAGAATACACATTTCTATTGTTTCATAAACCAACAAAGCTGTTAGTAACAAGATAATTACAAAAATTCACTGTTTTATCTACTTAAAGCCTGAAACAATTATCATATTTAGAAGCATAAAGTTCATGTTAATGTTATTTCTATAGTATAATGATAAAATAAGACTTTTTAAATTATTTATTTCTTATGTATGTTAGAATAATCATTGAAATTCTGCATGTTTCTGCTGTTGCAGCTCTGTCTCTATTTCCCTGGACAAGACTCCATCAGGCCGTACCACTCCCATGAGCCCTTGCTCTCCATCAGCCTCCTTATCCCCTCAGGATCCCTTTCCCTCGCCCTGCCAAAGCACATCCTCTCACGGATCTCAAAGCCCCGTCCAGAATGGACACACACAGGCGGTATTCCACCACACACAAACACACACTAATATAAGAACAGAAGGCACAATTTACAGCTTCATCTCAGCTTCCTGTTTTTGTCTTGTCAAATGGATTTCCAAAGAGCTACTGCTGGAGCTTTTGCTTTCTTTGTGGTGCAACTTCACATGATACTTACTGTATAGTGGCATTAAAACAATAAAAATGGATAAAATTTAACTTAAACCACAGCTCAGTTTGATTACAGAAACAGCACCTCCTGGTGGAGAGCGAATGTTCAGGCCTATATATTACCATCTAAAACCCATATATATACAGTATATATATATATATATATATATATATATATATATATATATATATATATATATATATATATCTTAAATGTCACAACATCTAGCAGGAAGCTCGTCTGTTCTTTACCCCAGATCAGTGAGAACGGTTCTTCAACCAGCAGAAACTTCGAACAGGTGACCAAACCTGCTTTCGTCAGGCAGAGCTCCAGGACCATATCTTTCAGGGTAAACGCACACCTATGAATACATTCATTCTTCCTTCTAAATGCCAACATTAAGTTCTTCCAATTTGACTGTTAATCTCACATCAGCTTGGCAGAATTTGCTTGTGCTGCTCAAAGCTTTTGCCTGGTGTTGATAAGACTGAAGCAATATTTACAAGCTGACTGCCTGCTTTGTTAACATCCAAACACATCACATGAGAGCAGATAAATGTGCAGAACTTAAGCATCCAGACAGAGTAAGTGAAGGATTCTGTACAGACACTCATAGAGGATTGTTTCAACATAGATGATGAAGAAAAAGGAAGAGGATATCTCGCCATTGAAGAGGAGGTGAGGAACCAACCCTGCCAGTATTCCTAGGTTATTTGTATCTGTTTCTAGATATCTGATTGATGACTGATTTGTTTTACTGTAGTGCAAGTGTCCGGATGGCCTCCAAGAAGTTTGAAATGAAGACGGTAAGAACGTCTCAAATTTGACCTAAAGTGATGAAATTGAATAAATATTTTTAAATGAAAAGTTTGTTACTCATGGATGATTAAACCTTCAGCTGATGGATATTACCCTTCATTTTTAGCAGAGATACATCAGCACCAATCCATAGGAACTTAGTGCTGACTTTCAATAGAATAATGTGGTGTACTGTACTGTAGTAATGACTCTATTTTCTGTTTGGGTTTTGACTAGGACCAAAATGAAGATGAGGATAAGGGATCTTTCCAGAGAAAGTGAGTAGATTTTTTTTATTTTTCTTCTTTTTTTTGTATTACACATTATATTTGTTTAAACCACTGTAGTTTTTGGTAAAGAAGTCCATAAATCTATTATGCATGTTCAGTTCTAGGCAAAGGGTCTCATCCAGATCTATCAAGGAGAAGATGGAGCAGCTTGCTCAGGCAGCCCAGGTCAGAACCTTAACCAAATATGTTGACTTTGGACTTTTGTTTGGATCTTTTTCCTTCTAATGTAACACTTACTATGCGTTCAAAAAGATGTTATTATTTTGATCTGTTTCCATTCTTTGCATATGTTACTTTTGTTAATGATGTAAAAGTGAAGCACTGCAGCATCCACAGTAAAACCTTGATGCATTGCAATGACTGGAGTTTGAGATCTTATCGATGAACCAGGCTCTGGCTACAGTAGACGCAACCTCTTACTTAAGTTTTATTTTTTCTTACACGTATTTTGGTTAGGTCTGTATCTACACAATCTGTAAGGTTCATGTAAAACATGCTGCATCAGCAGCTGATGATACCAGTACGAATAGTGACTTCAAAACTTGCTTAGCCTAAATTGAGAACAAAATAGATTTTAAAAATGGAAATAAACATAAAATCAACCTATTTCTGTTCTGCTTTCTAGAACCTAATGTCTTTATAAAGTAGTAATGGACTTTTTAAAGTCTACCCTTGTAAAGTTTTGCCTGATTTGTTGTTTCTGAAGCCTGTTTCATATGTTCCTCGTTTGACATTGTCAGTCCCTCAGTATAATCAGCTTGGTTTATAGGATAAATGAGATATTCGAGTAAGCTGACTGTACTTTTCTTACATATGTAAAACAATGATTGTTTGACTATTTTTAGTAATTGACATAAAACCAAAAAAAATTTCTTTTCAGTTTGGAATTATTATTTTGTATCCTCTGTAATATTTTATCAATTTTGTAAAGTTGCATTTTTGTTTCAGAGTTGATTGCTTTGCTTATTCCTATAACTATGTTTTAACGGAGAAACAATGTTTTTTGTTGTTTTTTTTAAAGAGAGGCTACATGCCACTCTTACCCCCTCCTGCTTAGTAATTATTCGGCTAAAGTTGAAGTGCAGTTAGTTGTCCACTCGTTGTAGCCTAAATATACTATTGATATCCCTGCTGACTACTTTTTCTTTGCTACTTGTATGCGTTCAGAGATCTGACGTTCCACGCTCAGCGGATGTGACCCAGAGGACTCTGGTCCTCCTCGAAGAGGTCTCAAGGAAAAGAGGCCTGTTTGAGAAAGATCAGAAGGAACAGAGCAGCACTGGCCCTGGAACTTCAAGAAGTGTACATTTATATTATCCTACTGACCTACTTCTTTGTCCTACTGTCAAATGTGCTGATGTAAAAATAATATTCTCAAACTTTGTTTTTGTCAGGAATTTAGAAATTTCGCATCGGGAATGTCAGACCGGATCAACAGCTGGCTTAATAAGAGCAACCAACCGGGTTCTCCACTGAGTCTTGTAAGCAGGGTCTTTTATTCATTCAAATCAAAATGTTATTTAGAGTGTGCTCTCCTACCATAAGACAACCAATGTGTTACAGTAAAACACAAATACAAGATAAATATCCCACAAATGGCAATCTCGAAGAGGTGACAAGGAAAGCAGCTACTTCGAAATACCTTCTACGAGTAAGGCAGGTCCTAAGAAGCCAGCTCAATGGCAAGAATAGGTCTCGGGCAATAAATAGCTATGCTCTACCTGTAGTCAGATACCCTGCAGGAATAATAAGCTGGCCAAAGGATGAGATACAGGCCACAGATGTTAATACACAAAGGCTCATATCCATACACAGAGGGTGTGTACAGCAAAATACAGCACCCTGACACTGTACGCTAGCCGTAAGGAAGGAGGCCGAGGACCAATGAGTTTGAGAGCCACTATCCAGGATGAAACATCCAAGATCCATAAGTACATCAAGGACAAGGCTCCAACAGACGACATGCTCAGTGAATGCCTCAAACAATGGGGAAAATGAGAAAAGTTGCTGGAGGCTCCATCATGGGAGGATAAGCCCCTAGAAGGGATGTGCACCAAAACATAACCGAAGTGGCAGATATCAGGATATTCTACCAATTGCTAAACAAAGTCATACTGAAGGACATCATAGAGGCACCCAACATGGCTGCACAGGAGCAGGCCCTGAACACCAGAGCAATAGAGACCCAGATCTACCCCAGGCGCAGACTGTGCAAAGAGGCCCCTGAGACAATCCATCACATAACTGCAGGTGTAAGAGACTGGCAGGGAAAGCTTACATCGAGCACCATAACCAAGAGGCTGGAGTAATGTACAGGGACATCTGTGCAAAGTATGGGCTGGAAACACCAAGGTCAAAGTAGGAAACACTTACAGAGATGGTAGAGAATGACCAAGCTAAGATCCTGTGTGACTTCTAGATACAGATGGACCGAATGGTAACAGCAAACCAACAGGACATTGTAGTAGTGGACAAAATGCAGAGGAAAGCTGTTGTGTCTGACATAGCAATACCAGGTGACTGCAACATAAGGAAAAGGGAACATGGGAAACTAGAGAAATACCAGGGGCTCAGAGAAGAGCTGGAGAAAACCTGGAAGGTCAAGGCATCAGCAGTGCCAGTGGTCATTGGGGCACTGGAGGCAGTGAACCCACAACTGGAGGAGTGGTTACAGTAGAACCCTGGTAATACATCAGACATCCTGGGCCAAAAAAGTGCAGTTCTAGGAACCCTCAAGCTCCAAGGCCTCTGGTAGAGTCCCCGAGCTTGGGGGAAAAAAGGGAGTCTGCCCGCTGTGGGTGAGGAAGAGGTTTATATATATCATTAAAGCTCAATAATAGCGCAATAGAAAGAAAGGAACAGCCTAAGGTGGCACACTTAAAGTTGTCGGACGCCAGGGGGCAGCAATGCTATTTGGAGTATTTCTCTCTGTCGCTCCTGGTTTTCGAAGCTCAATATATTCTTAGGTTCATTGTGGTGAATTTCTTGTTAGAATCCCCATTAGGAAAAGTGGAAACTTTTAGTTTGTTTTTTTGTGTTTGTTTTATCTTTGATGGACAGTTTAAAAAAAATGTCTCTAGTCTAACTTTAAATTTGTCTCTTGAAAAAAAAATTGACTGAACTGCTTTTAGAAAAGAATCAACCTTGTCTCACCTCTTGTATGTTTCTGTTTATTTAAAACTCTTTTAGCATTGTTTTCTTATCCTCATTCATCATCAGAATATGCTAACATGGATGACCAAACCATGGTGGCAACTCTTTTGAATCTTCTGTTCTTTTGATTCTTCTTTTTTCCCACTTGTTTTATACCTGCTTAAATACATTATTAGATATATAAGGTGTTAAACTCTTTTCTCTGAAATTCTCAGACAGCTCTCTATATCTCACCATAGTGTTTACTCTCACTAACAGAGTAGGCCCTAGCACATCTTACTAGATGCAGCAACAATGTCCCTGTAATTATGTGCTCTTGATGTGATAAGTCCCTAAGTGATCTTATATTCATGCGGTTGTCTTATATTCAATGCTGTCTCCTAATTTGTTTCTTCTTTTTTATTGGATTTCTTTTAACAAAAATTTCAAGTTCAGGTTTCTCCTGCTCAGTTATTTCATAATATCTAAATATGTGGGGAAAACTCAATAGGTGTCACAGGAGTGTTATTGTTTTCTGATTTTCTTTCTCTATAATTATTGTTCCTCTCTCTGTTTGAAGGACCTGAGACATGTGGACATCAGCAGCAAGAGGAGCCTCTTTGAGAACCGAGGGGAGGAAAGCGCCCCAAAAGCCAGCCATGGAAAAACCCACAAGTGAATGGTGATTACTGATAATCCTGTGCAGTGAAGTCCTCTCGCCTGCTGCACTTTATATTGTATTTTATTTTTAATATATATAATTGCAATCTCATTTTGTTGTAATTGGCTGTGTGCAACTTAATTTTATTTAATGTATACTCTGTTCATTTAAAATGACAATAAAGTTTGTCTAAGTCTAAAGTAAAAATACAAACTAAACAGAGAATAAGATTAGACTGTCCATCTCCTAAACAATAAGTTTGACTCGTGATTTTTTTTTTTTTCAGGGGAAGCAGCGTTTTGGATATTTACCGGAAGCCATGACTGACCTTTCGCTTCTTTATTTTATTTAATATTTTCACTGCTGAAGCTCACATGAAGAAAATAAAATCCTGAGCAGAAGAATACTTCTCTGGGTTCTGTCTTCCAATTTTGCTTTGCTTATTTGCATATGAATTGTTTTGCCTAATAAGAGAAATATGCTTGACTGATGTTTAACAGGTCCAGACAAATGTATTGTTTAAGTTTTAATTATTTCTTCAAGCGCTTTAAACTTGGGGGAGGTCTTCAGGCTAATGATGTTTACTGAACTTGGGAGTTGTAATTTAAAGAATTTTGTCTTATCTTATATTTGGGTTTTTGAACCAATCCTGCTTGTCTGAGAAATAAATGTTTTACTACAACAATGTCTGCTGCAGTTTCCTTTAACTAAGATGAAAAATGGGCCTTTTATCTTAAAGGGGAGAGAACGTAGATAAGAGCTGCATGCCTGTGTGTTTTTTTAAGTGGCAGGGTACCATTTAAATCTGTCTGTGTGAGAGTGTGTGTTAGACTGTGACTAAGTATGGTTTTATCTGGTTGGTTTTGGCATGTCCACCCCACAGCTGTGCACACAGCAGCCTTTTTTGGTGTTAAAGGAAGAGTATGCGTTATCTATGAAGTTATTAATAACACAACAAGGGGGTCCTAAAACCTCTTCCCTCATGATATTCCCCTGTTTCACCCTCACTGGCATTCACCTCTCAGTAAAGGTCAGGAGTTGCATCTTGAGCATTGTTCCTTTCTTGTTCAACTGGTTGCGTTTTTTAAGGTAAGATTGCAGTATTAAACAAGTAAAAAAGTCCAGCTGAATTCACTTAATCTGCAATTTCATGTGCAGAGTTATTGAACGTGACCTACCATGTCGGACAACGAGGAAGTGGGGGAGTACGAGTAGGTGGAAGCCTTTTATATAATTTTTTTTGTTATATCTGGCATTACTTCATAACCAAGCTGAACATGCGGTGTGACTGACTGCACCCACCCATTTCCACTTTCCAAACTCAGTGTTTTCTTTGCATTTATTGTCATCGTGGCTTAAAGCTTCTTCAGCGATGATGGATTGTCATCCATGTGCTCAAAAGTAAACTTTCTTTGTTTCTCTGCAGGGAGTTGGAAGGTAAGAACTCATGAATCATTAAGCACAACATGATTTTCCAGAAAGATCTGGTCTGCCATCTAAACTGAAACCCCATTTCATCAGGTCCATGTTTTCTTTGACTAATCCCACGCTCTTAATTTATCACTTCAGACTGTAGTATATTACAGTCTTTTTAAATCTTTAACTTTGTGTATGTCTTTCAACAGTACAGAAAACACAGCCTTACTGTGCAGAGACAATTATAGCTTTACTCTCACTGCATGGGTAAATTTTATCATAAGGAGGCTATTTGTTTCACATAATGATTAACGTTTTTACTCACAAGTACAGATAAAATCAGTGGCATCTTTCCAACCACAAAATCTGTATTTGATGTATGTAACCACAACATTCTAAAATTATCTTTATCTTGTTACATGAAAAAATTCCTTTTTTCTGTCGTACTTCATTGACTGGGTGGACTGAAAGAAGAAGAAGAAGAAGCTGTTGAAGGTATTTTCCTGCTTTTGAGTTGTGACATTGACATATGATGTCTTGAGTTCAGCATGAATTGTTTCTGCATTATTTTAAAACATGCGGAAAGGTTACCAGGGTAACAAGTGGAATAAGAAACATGGTTGCACCTGAGAGAGTAGTGCGTTTTTATATGTCATACTGACTTTAAATATTTTGCTTTTCTTTCTCCGTCCTAAAGTGATCTTGATTCTTAAACTCAAAACTTCAAACAGATATTTGACTTATGTTTTTCCACTTTTTTACTTGTATTTTTTCACTCCTTGCTGTATTTGAGATTATTTAATATTGATGAACAAAAAAAAAATCCAAGAGAAGGAAAATTTTCCCTTTATTACAAATCGTGCTTCCTGGATTTTTCCGACCTCTAAAGTATTTAAGCATTTAAGCACTCTTTCAATTTAGCCAATTGGATTCTTTTAATTGGAAAGGTCACTTGTTTGATTAAATTCAGGTTTTTGCTTACTTGCTTCTTGTGTTTGGAAAAATTAAGTTCTCCCTTGAGTTTAGTTGCATTTCTATGTATAAATTATTAATGAATCATATATTATCAACGGTTTCAATGATAAAAAAAAAATAAATAAATAAAAAAGAACTACGAAAAATCAGGTGGACTGCACCTAAAGTCTGATTACTACTGTTGATCATGGCCCTTTAAAGAGACTGAAAACATTTATGGCTACTTGGAAGCAAAACACACCTATTAACAAAATAAATATGTTGGTTATAATTACCGGTATTGTCAATTACAGCTTGTTGGAAATGCAGTAACCAACAGGTTTAGAAAGGTGTAAAAATGCTCAAGTAAAAGCTTAAAACAGGGCAGTGATAGCGTTATCATGCAGCTGCTCAAGGGTTTCATACTCATTTAAAACAGTGACCCCGACAAATGAGAGACTCCATGTACGTCTCAAATACCCTTACTGGCAGTTGGGAGAGTTTGCCAGGTGCACAAAGTGAGTTTGCATGAATCAGGGGGTGCATGTTGAGAAACTGCCTAGTGAGGTATTTGAAACTGTGGAAATCTGAGGAGCCTGCACAAGAACTGCAGCAGTGAGGGTACAGGACCACACTTGTCACAGTTTTTCTGGCATTGTTATATGAGGAGCCAAGGAGAATGACTTAAAGAAAGTGATTAATTAAAACCGAGACAGCAAACCTCTCTATCTTGGACCTCTCTATGCCTCATCCAACCACAGGAAGTATCAGTCCACATACACAATGTGTGCTGAAGTCCTCCTTTGGTCTCACTTGCAAGAAACTTTCACTGAACTCTCTAATTTACAGTTATAAAACTGCAGGCCAATTTGCCTGGAGAAAATAGAGCAGTGGAATGAGTCAGCTCATTCTGCACCAAATTTCTCTCCATGCCTCCAAGGTATGCTGGGTGGGGCCACTATTGGCACACAATGTGCCTTTACTGGCATCTTCTTCGCCATACCTGTCACCAGTGTTTAACACGTGCAGCCTCACTTGCGTAACGCTTTTCTTCAACGAACATATACAAACACACTTCAGTATCTTTATTCATAGCTATAGATATTTTGGGGTCTGTGGTCATATTAACCAGCTTTGTAACTTTACTTTGCAGGGGAGCCAGAAGTAGAAGGGCAGGAAGAGGAGGAGGCTGAGGAAGGTAGAGATTGAGGTTTTGATGACACAATTCTTAACTATTCAAAGTAGTTAGAAACTAAAAGTTGCTTTTTTTACTCACTGTAGATTTAGAATCCGTTTAAAGTAATAGATTTCACAAAAAGCAGACGATTGAAGTAAAGCAAGATGGGGAAAAAATTCCCCACATTATCCCAATTACAGCTGAAATCAGAGCTTTCAGTCACACTTGATAAAAACCTTGTCTTTTTTATTATCTGAGATGAAATAAGAATGTTTTCCACCTTCTAGATACAATAAATAAGGCCATGACACAATATTACATCCTAATATTGTAAAGATTCTTGCTGATCTTATTAGAACTTTCTGTGCCCCAATAGAAACTTTACAGGAGGAAGATAAACCCGCCGCGGCAGAGGAGGCAGATGAAGGACAAGGTGAGTTGTTTTTGTTTAAGTGAACACTTTGATGTTTGTTAATTTTTGTTTGTGAAGAATCTTGTGGTTGATCTCCAAGCAGCAGAGCACCTTTGGGTTCTATTAATCTTTAAGTGACATCTTAATGACTATGAGTAATTATTTGTTTATTCACAACTAATGGTGAAAGATGATCTGCTGAATTAGTTTGCATCTCCAAATGCGAAGGTTTGTCGTCTACGGACATGTTTATAGAGTCAAAGGAGACAGAGTGACTACAGTCATTTAAAAGCCTCTCCTCACTCCTAGCCCTAAGGCTCTTGAACATTAGTCAGTTTCACTCTTTTGGCATTTGTCTCTCTTATTTGGCGAAAGAGAGGCATGTTACAGAAAATGCATCTTATCTTGCTGAACATGCAAAATCCGAAAGAAAAAATCCCCAAAACTTTGAGACACGTGTATGAATTACTCAAAATGGTGAAAGTAGCCCCTCAAGAAGTTAGGGAAAAGAACACTATTGTTGACAATGTGAAATAGATAAAACAGTGTCCAAAAATATTTTTTTTATTTATTTAAAAAAAAAAAAAAAATCACATTTTCTTTTTTAGTGAAACATTATTCTATTTTTATGTTTTTGTTGTGAAAATAAAGAAAAAAAAATATATAAAAAAATAAAATTATATTTAAACCTGTCAGGGGTAGTTTTATGGAGCGGACCTAAAAGTGCATGCAGGCAGTTTGTTAAGTAAAGATCTAAAGAAGTTTAAATAACAGAAGCTCAGAATGGAAATGACATGGCGTGAAAAGCACCATGAGGAGTGAGTCAAACAGATACCTTTAAATACACGGTGGGGTAGAATAAAACCAAGAACTTTAGATTAGATAACTTAAGCATGACCAAAATTCAACAAAGATACTTGGAAAAATCAAACGTGAAACCAAACATGATCAGGACTAAACCTATAGTTTTAGGGCCACAGTGAGGAAAAAAAAAATGAGGAAGGATTTTTTTCCCCCCTTCTTCCTCTACAAGTCAGTAAAGTTGAAATGTTGAGAATTAAGTTGTACTGTCAATAAAAAGCCCAATTTAATTTCGGAGGATGTAGGCTTACAAATGTCACCAAACTACACTCGGTCGAGCAAATGTCTCTCATTATTCACATCCACTGACCTCATTATCGACTTTATTCTAGGAAGATTTTTCAACATTTGTTTTTATTGGCATTTCGACTTTAATTACAATATTTCAACTTTATTTACTCACTGTGGCCCAGAAATGGAGAGATAAATAACTATGAAAAGAAAAAATACAGGGAAAAAATGAAGGCATAGATAAATAAAAGTCAGCATAAATGAATTTAAATAAATAAATTAAAGTACAAATAAATAATAAATTGTTTACATACCCAAAAAGGAAAAACATAAATAAATGTAATCAATGAATTCATGTATACAAAATAATGAATTCATTTATTTATACATTCATATATGCATTTATATATTTTATATTTATTAATTAATTATACAATTATATATCTATTTATTTATATGTGTATTTATTTATTTAAATGTCTATTTTTTTTATCATTTAAAAAAAAAAAACTAGAAAGCAAAACATCCAACAAAAAGGAGCAGAAAAGGTTGATTTGCAGCAAGGATAACACATAATTAAAAAGAAACATAAGTCCTCAAAATACCCACTGAATTTCTTTCATTAATCAAATATCAATCTGTTCTATTCTCTTTTTGCTGGATATAAAGAAAAGTGTCTTTATATAAATTAAACTGTTCCATCAATGCTTCAGAGGTGAATAAACAGACTGAGGAACAAAGCAGAAAAGTTAGGATGACAGATTTCAGGAAGTTCAAAGCAAGATTCTTCGATAAAACAAAGCTACAAGTTTGAAATAACTTACAGATCATTGTTAATTTCATCCTCTGAATAGGAAAATGTAAAAACACCCTTTCAAACCTAGAAAACATGGCATGCCACCTTGAGGCCAGATAAGCATGGTAATATTCAGAGATCAAACTTTTCTTTAGACAATAATCCAAGGCAAAAATTACCAGAGACACACTAAAAAAATAATGCTCTGAAGGTGAAATTGAGAATAGGAATAAAAAAAAATTCACAAACCTTCACAAACCTGGATTTGTCTGTAAACCTTGTTATGACGTGCAAATGCAAATGCATCAAGTAATAGAACTGAATTATACAGACTATTGATAAAATAAAAGTATTACAATGCAAGAATAGAAGCAGTTGAAGAGCTTCCAGGAGGTAAATAATTTGCGGACGAAAACCAATGTAACGTAAACAAATTTTAGATTTTTTAGTGACCATATCTAAATTTGTGCTGTCACTATTTTTATATAGATAGCTATACCTATTTACAATAGAACAGGAAGGTTGAACCATTGTGGTCAAAGAGTATTATATCATAAATAAATGTTAATTAATTTTGAAAATTATATTATGTTAAAACAACCAAAAATTTCATTTGAGAATTTCCCTCATTCCTAAATAAACTAACAGATAGAGTTATGATATGGGACTTTTTGGTTTGACAGGTTGTCGACTCAGAAACCAGTCTGTCTTTAGAAACATACCAAAGTTTATCCAGAGGTGTCTCTTAACAAAAACACCCAGAGCTCGACAAAGCTTATATTTATAGAATATGACTAATGATGGAAACCTTCACTTCTGAAGACGTAGAAAATGTCCTTTGGTTCTCTGTTCTTTAACAGAACACTACTTTTATCAAATTTTCCGAATAATTTCAGACCCAATGTTCATTGTTTGCTTTTTTAAATAGGATCCCTCAGTGAAATACTTGGAAAATCAGTGGTTTTAAGCTAATAGTGCTATTGGAGAACAGGACAATACTGTATTATTTTTGTAACATTTAAAAAATATGTTTATTTAACGGCAAAAATCAACGTAAATGAAAAGACAACAAATGCTCACTTGCCCTAATATGTTAAAAAAAAAAAATTCTTTTATAAGAAATTCATGAAAAACACTCACAGGGTGAACAAACACTAATTTGCTAGACCAGAATCTTCATCATCAATACTAATACAGGCACTTAAATGTTTTACTTTTTATCTTAGCTTATTAACTTTCAACTTTTTGAATAGGTTTGAACTTTTTCACTTGGCTTTTAACTTTTTAACTTAACTTAACTCTTTAACCGTAAAAGTTTAAAAAACAATCCAATGGACTTTGTTTCCCAGGTTTGAAGACGTCTCAAACCTGGGAAACAAAACTTTTATGGAATGACTATTGCCTGGATGACTGAGAATCTTCACCTGCATATTAACTTAATTTGTTAACTTTTTTTTTAAACATTTACAGTAGTTAACAAATAATAAAAATTGTTCAATGCCAAAATACATGTTCAGCCATGTAGCAGTATTTTTGCTGAATGGCAGCATATTAATATTGTGCTTCTGGACGTCACTGACGGATGGAGGTGGGGGGTGGGGGTACTCCATTTGTATACAGTAGGGTATGCAAGTTATCAAAAACTTTAACTTGGCCTACAAAGGGTTAAATAGTGAAGCCTATAACCTGTTTCATTTTGGTTTTAGGTGAAGAAGAGGAGGGGGAGGAGGGCGAAGGTAAATCCATTCATCCAAATTAATGCTGGCACCAATCGCACCTTTTCTGTTTGTTTCTTTTATTCGGGCAAGTTTATTTCCTGCGAAATGAAATTTACAAGACTTCTTTGTCAAGACTTGGTTAGGTTTCTTGGCATGTTTAGGTTTGTTCCCGGAGTCTGCCTGTTTATGTGTGTGGTCTGCTTTAGCTCATCTCTGCAGTTTTTTTTTTTCTCCTTGTTTGTTTCCCAACTCCACAGAGGAGGAGACCAAACCAAAGTTCAAGTAAGTGCAATTCATGCATGAGCACTTTTGTTTTTTACCATGACTTTACTGACAGAATTGACTTGTCTCTCCTATTTATATACCAGAAGCGTATTCGATGTTTGGCCATATGTCTTCAGTGAGGAAAATTATGCTGTTAAACTGAGATCAACATGCTTACCCATTTTGTCCAAAGAACATTCCTCTCATTATCTTTTAAAGAAACACAGCCTTTCCACTGCACTGGAGCTTATTGTCCTTATGAACTCTTAAAAAAAGGAAATATTTTGACACCAGTTCCCAGAAACATGCATCTGTCATTTTTTTCCTCCCTTTTAATCTGCACTCCCGACTGCTGCACCCATATATGCTTTTAAATATAATTATGCTGCATAATCACGTCCTCTTCTTGTTGGTGTTTATAAGTATTTCTTTATTATCCTTCAAAATGTCGATCAGATGATCTGGTTATTGTAAACATTAGCCAGAATACCTGGTATATGTAAAAATTTCATATAAATTGTTTTTAGTTTATTTCATGTTTTATTTCCGTCTGTACTAACAGATGCTGTAAATACGTAGATGTTTTGAATTTCATACCTTTCAAAATAAAATGTCAGGCTTGGTATCTAAAACAGTCATTACACATGTCCCATGAGATGAATGGAAAGCTTTACCTTCAAACCTTATCTTCCAAAGCCCAAATAAGTGACTAAGTATGTAATATAAAAGAAATGTTAACATTCATAATTTTCTTTTCTTTTCTTTTAAAATTTCTTTTTAATTCTATGTTTAATGTTTGGAATACAAGTTACTGAATTGGAATATTATCTAAGACTTAATTTATATCAGTAATAAAATTAAAAACTCGTAAATTAATTTATGCAATGCATTCTACAAAGTAAAAACCCCAAAATTTTGTATCATATAAAATCAGAATTAGACTGATAAAATTCAATTTTTGAAAGCCAAATATTTCCAAAAAAGTTCAGGGTAACTTAGACTTGATAGACTATTTCACACTTTTTTTTTTTTACTTGGCTTATTCATACTTTCTGAGAAACAACCTCTTGTTTTTTATTATCTGTAGGCATGACTAAATAATTTTTGATATTCCATCTTACAGCACCTGTAGTGACATGATTCTTTTTTTTTTAGGCCTTTCATGATGCCCAACCTCATCCCTCCTAAGATCCCAGATGGTGAGAGGGTTGATTTTGATGTGAGTACCACACGTTTATTTTCTATTTATCCTTTTGAAACCTTGTTTTTAATATAACTTTTTTCTTATTTTAAAGCGGATGAATATTTGTTAGTTGTTATATTCGAGTCTCGTATCTTTCTGATTGTGTGTTTCTGTAGGACATACACCGCAAGAGGATGGAGAAGGATCTAATGGAGCTTCAGACTTTGATTGAGGTTCACTTTGAAAGCAGAAAGAAGGAAGAAGAGGAACTTATTAGTCTCAAAGAAAGAATTGTGAGTGCTTTGATCACAGTTATGTAGAAGCTGAATCAATCCAAACATGTAACAATAGTGGCAACGTACTATTATCGGTTTCAGGAGAAACGTCGATCTGAGCGAGCAGAGCAGCACAGGATCCGCAGTGAGCGAGACAAAGAGCGACAGAAACGACTTGAGGTATTCCTGTGTGTTGATAGACCTTTTACTAGGGATGTCCTGATCCAATATTGATATAGGATGTCGGTCTGATAATAGCCAAAAAAATCCATATTGGAATGCATTGGCCCACATCTCAAATCCCTCCTAGAAATAATTTGCTTCTATCCACTTTCCTTAAAGTTTTTGTAACTCTGTGGTGAATTAGAATTGGGTAATTTTTTCTCATATCTGATGTTTTTTTTCTCTGAGAAATATCACTGGATTAAACCTTTAATTCGTTATAAAATAAGTAATAAAAATAGGACCTGTCATTCTGATATCCTATTGGGACAATATCCGTTTTGGTAAAAACTCAAAGCTGCAATATCTGCATTGTATCGGAAATGAAAAAGTCTTATCAGGATTCCCTTGCCTTTTACCAGTTTTTTTTTGTTTTCTTACTACTGATTATTTTAATTGCTGTATTTTATTTGTGTTTTGCAGGATGAGAGAGCTCGTAAGGAGGAGGAAGAGGCTAAGAAGAGGGCAGAGGATGACGCAAAAAAGAAGAAAACTCTGACCAGCCTCCACTTTGGAGGCTACATGCAAAAGCTGGTGACTAAAGATGGGTTTTCAAAGAATGCCAGGATAGAAATCAACAGATCTATTTAACTGTTTCGTTGTCACAGAATGAGAAGCGGAGTGGTAAGAGGCAGACTGAGAGAGAGAAGAAAAGGAAGATTTTGAATGACAGACGGAAATCTTTGGACATCGAGAATATGAGCCAAGAGAGACTCAAGTAGGTGGAATTTTAGCCTTATCATTGGTTTTGTTCCCTCTTTTCATTAAGATGAGAAAGTGATGAAACAATTCCCAAAAGTACCAAACACAATCATATAACCCTACCTCACAGGGAGAAGGCCAAGGAGCTGTGGGAGTGGATGTACCAGCTGGAGGCAGAGAAGTTTGATCTGCAGTACCAATTTACCAGGCAGAAATATGAGGTCCATGTGTGCCTCAGGGTGCTATGGGTTATGTTAAACACATTGCCAAACTAACATTTGCTTGCTTTCTTTGTTCCAGATTAACGTGCTGAGAAATCGTGTGAGCGACCATCAGAAAACGTGAGAAACATTTCTCCTTTGATGCTGAATCTATTTGTCAGATAGAGACTCTGCCCAAATGTGTCAGCCCCCATGTTCAGCTGACACATTCGCTTTGGATGCAGCGTCGGGCAAAAACAAATATCTTTAACATTTTAAAGACTTGTTTTACAGCCACAAACAGTGTACTTTGTTGGGATTTTATGTGATTAAAACCCCCAAAGTAACGCAATTGTGAAGTAAAGAAAAATGTTATGTATATATTTATGCTCAGATTAAAAACTTGCTGCCTCAGAGGTGGGTTGGAGAATATTAATACAGAAAGTCTCATGATGACAGCAGGACACATAAGACGAGTCAGTCACAAAATAAGGAGAGGTACCATTATTTTATGGTGCTATATTCCTAAAGAACAATTGACACTGTAGTGTCAGTCTATTTTAACATGGAATGACAGAGAAAACCTGCAATTGGAAAAATTTGATTAAATTCAGTTTGATTCAGTTGATTTATGCAGTGCCAATCCAAAACACATGCCACCCTAAAGCGCACTACATAGACCACCCAACCAGGTAGAACAGTCTAAACTTTTGGCTCTCTGCAATCCCTCACAGTGAGCATGCCGTAGCGACAGTGGAGATGAAAACTCCTTTTAACAGGAAGAAACCTCCAGCAGAACCAAGCTCCGTTAGGGCAAAAATCTGACGAGGCTGACTGATGTCAAGGTGATAGAAGCAGAAATACAGACTGAATAAGACTTTGAATTTAGTAACTTCTTTGGACTTTGATGGTGGGAATAAACCTGGGAAAAGAATAAAAGTAGTCTTCAGCCAGAGTACCGATACTAGTGATGAAATAAGCAAGAGGGTGAGTGGGACTGAGAACAATCTGAGGGTGAGGGAGGAGATGGGGTGGAGGTCAGTGAAGGTTTGTTCACATGTGGGAGAGCTAAGTGAGGCCAGGGGCTAAATGAAGGGGATTTTGAAAGATGATTGGATTCAGAAGAAGTTGGTCCAGAGGCTGATTGGCTGAAGCTGAACAAGGGACATTGCAGGTGGTTCAGGTGAAACTGATAAGAGTCTTTTTCCTTAAACTTCACTTTTTACAATAACAGAACTTGTGCTGCACAACAGCAAACCTATGAGGAAATTGCCACACAGCTTAGCTGAAAAGCCCTTCTAAGAAGATAATTTACAAAGAAACAGAAGCTCTTTGTTATTCTGGAGAAGCTGCAGAGTTGAAGCAATTCAACCATAGCCAATATGAAGGAATCTGTTCACACCACAGCTATTAGTCACCCCCTATGGAAATCCGTCTTTAATGGAAGAGTGGCAAGAACATTTACTATAAGTCCCAATTGTAAATACAGTTAATCAGACAAAATATTCATTTGTGGGGGCTTAAAAAAAATAATTTTTAAAGATTTTAATCTGTAAAAATTGTAATCTACATCGTCTTACATTCACTTTAATCATTACATAAGTTATGATTTGGCAAACATAGAATACAATAAGATACACTGCAATTTGTGGCTGTAACATGGTAAAATGTGAAAAGGTTTTTAGGGTTTTACATAACAGCAAACACTGTTCTATAGCCTCCAAGGCATGACTGGGTGGAAACTTTTGCCTTGAGTACCCTGTGTAAACAAACAAGCTAAGCCGGAATCTTTACCTTATGACCTGTTGTTTGGTTTTCACAGATCCAAGAGAAGCAAGAGAGCTCTTAGGAAATAGATGACCTGCTCTACCGAGTGAGCTGCATATGTGTCCACTCAAAACTAGACTCCCCTTTGTTACAACTCCTTACACTGTATTTCATATCATATACATCCATCTTTTTTCTCTTTCAAATGTATTTTCTATATTTTCTTCTTTAGAAAAAGAAGCATTGCTTAGGTGTAAATAAAACCCTACATCATTTATCAGCTTGGGGCTTTTTTGTTCATGACAAGGGTCTGCAGGTGCATGTTTTCTTTCACTGAAACAGCAGCGAAATTAAAGAATGATTTAGGAAGCTGAAAACTATGTCGGGACTAGACGATTTTCCTGCTGTTAGACAGGCTAGGACATGAGTGGCACTGATGCATCTTGGACTAAAGCCCAAAGATCCACCCATTATTCCATCTCCCTCCACCATATACAGTTGGCAGAGAATGAATCATTCATATCCTTAATCTGGCTGGGAAAATCTTTTTAGAAGACGTTTCCCCTCCAACTACTTTCCAATGTATCAACTTTAAAAAAAAAAAAAATGTTCGACTCATCTGCATTTTACAGTTACAAGTTTCTTATCATTTTATGCAGTTTCCTGAAAAAAACAAAAACAAAAAAAACTGTGCACTCAAAAAAAAAACAAAGAAGTCTCCTATCTGTCTGACATACTTTTTCTCTTAGTCAGAGAAAGACATGCAGAAGCCAAAATACTCTGGAATGAGAGCCTGAGGCTTAATTAGTTGAAAGTGAAAACAGATTCTATTCAACTAAAAACATAAAGGTTAAATATGATCATACAGGCACTGAATTTGTAAATATTTCATAAATATCCTCAAAGAAACAGAGAGCCTCGCTTCACAATGTCGTCTGCATAGCTGTTTATTAGTGCATATATGAACTGATTGGAAACTGTTAAAATAAAATGCAAAACATACAGTTCTCAATAAAAATACATTCCAAGAAAATAAAAATACTGAAGGTGACTGACCCTAAAGTAGAGAACCCTCTTATAGCAGAGAATAAAAAATGTCCACCATCTTTTACTTTGGATTGATGGGAAAAATCTTAACCACCTCAAATCAAGGCTCAGATTTATTTTTTGCTTGTTTTGCAATTACACTAACAGAAGCAGATTTTTTTTTCTTTAAATAAAAAGGCATTAATTCTGGTGGGAAATCATATACCCTTTCATTAGCCGCCAATGCTGTAAGGTTGCAAGAAAGATAAAGAACACGAGTTGGACCCAAAAAAAAAGAACTTGTCTAACTGTGCTACTTTCTTCCAAGTATTTAGGCTGAGTTCATAATTCATTATCATTACATAAATGGCACAGGGTTTTAATTTTCACATCAGTCTTTAGCTGAAAAGATCAAAGCGGAGCCTCCAACACTAGCGACTCAACCCACTGTCAATCAGTGGCTGACAGGCCTGAAAATTTACTATCACACCAACCTCTTTTACATGCATGAGTGACTAATTCCACAACGCAAACTACTGCTACTTCGTCTCGGTTTCTCTTTTCTATCTGTACCAAAAATTCAAGCCATGGTGATGAAAACACAAACGTAAATCAGAAAAAAAAAAAAAAACATACGGTAATATAAACATTTCATGAAAGAGCAACAACAGAAAAGACTCCCCAAAGCACTGCGCCGCAAAAAAAATAAAAAAAACTTCAATACTGGAAATACTTAAAGAAGACATTGGACATTACTGTACTATCAGTGCAAATAATTATACATTACTGCTAGCATAACAACTACAACCAGTAATCCCCACAAACTGAGATACAAATGTCATTTTGCATCATGTATGTTCTGTAACAGCTGCAATACATTAGATACCTCATTAGCTACGCTTCAAACTTAATTGGAAAAATGTTAATGAGTAGGCTTTAGCAGTACATAAAGCTGCATTTTATAACTTTAAAAAAAGAAGTTAAGCATCAACTTGCTCCTTTGCCAAATAATTCTCCAGTTTTGTACCCACGTGTCACAAGTTCTTGTTTTTATAAATCATTTAGTGCAAAGAGAATCCAAGAGTCTAGATTCTTGCATGAATGCTTGTATTATTTGTTGTGGAAAAATGTTTCCACAAAACAGTTGCAATATTCTCTAACAGACTTGCTTAACTTGCTCTTCAGTTTCAGTTTAAGCTCAGAGAACAGAAAACCCAAACAGAGGGAAGATATTTGGTAATGTAAACCTATTTTTTTTTTTTTATATAATTAATAAATTTTTCTGACCATTCTGTTTCATGAAAACAAATAGCAAATTAAATACTAAAAAAAAAAAAATAAAAAAAATAAAACATACATCCCTCTTCTGTGGGAGTTCACTTGAACTTAAAGTGCAACTAAAAACGAGCCATAAAAGATGCTTGTAAAACATGTTGGTAACCCCCGCCTTTATAAACAATGAAAATATAACACTCAAAATGTTTGCAGCTTATGGTATCAAATGATCTGCATGTTGAACAATTTTTTCTATGAACAATGATGGTCTAATATTACTCTTAACATCTGTAAAGCCCTTGGGGTGGATAAAGGGGCAAAGAATACAGGTTTTCTGAAATTATGTATTTATAAATGAATATCCTAGGTTATTAAGTAACCTAAAATAGATTTGATTGTGATTTTTCATTTTTATTTTAGACCATAAATCTAAATAAAATAACTCAGAGACATCTGGCTAAAAGATGCTGTTATGGAATTAACATAAGAGATTATCTATTAGTAGAGGCCTAATATTTTAAAGATTTCAGAGTACAAAACTGACAGTGCTCCCAAAGCTGAGCTTCATAACAAGAACAAACTGATTTGTGTGTGAAAACTTTGGAGAAGACTGTGTGCAACCTTTTTGCATGTGCGCCTTCATGAATATGCAGAGCATAAGGTTTTAACCAAACTGTGACAATTCACCACTAAAGGATTTTCAAAGGGCTTAAGAGTAAAATCTTACTTTAGCATTTTTTCAAACCTCAGACTCCTTGTAGTTAATTTTCCTCTATATTCAGCATCTCCTTTGTTTCCCCGTCTTTCATTACTAGACGGACTGATTAATCCAGGTGTGTCTGGATTATGCCGTCATGGTTACTGAGGTCAGACACACCTGGATTAATCAGTCTATCCAGGAATGAAAGCCAGGAAACACAGGAGCTGGCTGAAGCTCAGAATGAAGGGGAGTTGGGCGTATAGCCCATAGAAGAGAAGGGAGTCAAAACACCCATATATTCTGTGTGCAATTTAGCTTTTCCTAATGGAACCATCTTAATATCATGTTACCGGTATATCAGAAAAGCACAACAAACATAACATTATGTAGTCAAGGTGGTATTAACTTAAAAAAAAAAGAAAATTTAAAAAAGATAAAAGGGTAAAAACTTCACGTAAGGTACAAAACTATTATTGTTATAATTGGCAAAGAAGCAAAATGATTAGCAAGATCCATAATTACATTCAGAAGATGGACCCCTTACAGACAGACAGACATATCTGTAGATGGGCAGTATCTGCAAGTGCATTAATTAAATCTGAATTGATATTGTTAGATTTTTCATTTATAAAAATATGTGAACTGTGTGAATAGTTACTGAAAAAAGGACAAAGTCTTTTTTTTTTGTATTATTTTGTTTGACGACGTAGAAAGAACAGCCCATATTTCTCCAGCAAGCAACAATTTCACAACTACATACGTATAACAAAACACCTTTGTTATCTTTTTTTTTCCATGTTTCTTTTTTTTTTTTGTCTAGACTTCTTAAATCTTAACACCACACTAGATAATTATGCTCTAGCCGCCAGTAACCACATTTTATAGTGATGACATACTTAGAGTTTTAGGAATCAATGTAACAACAATCCATGGAGGTGAGGATGTGTGTTGAAGGCTGTTTGAATTTGCTTTTAGTACTTGTGCACACACACTCTCATACCTAACCTACAAAACACTAACATTTTCTAATTAAATTACAAGCCCGTTCTCATTATTCACAAAGACAAGGTAAAAATCTTTTAACTTTATATACACAATGTCTGAAGAAGATAACTGAGAGGTTCCTCCAACAAGGCAAAGCATTCAGAAGGTGAAGACTTTAAGGGTGTGACTGTGGAAGCCTCTAATCAGGCCGGTTTCCTTCTGCAAGCACAGACACATAAAAACAGAACGATGAAGCAGATATTGAAGTTTAATACGTTTTGTTATTCGTGACTCATATTGTCTACAGAGAGATATCAAATTTGAAAGAATCCAACAAGGAGCTTTCAGAAGTAAGCTTACCCTTTATTTATCCTGCTGTGATTCAATTACATCATAACTGGAGCCCTTGATGGCTGTTATAGTTTTGAAGTTTACGAAGCGTGCTTTGTCTATCTTCAGCTGAAAAATGCAAAGTTAGAGACAATAAATTCAACTTATTTCACCATAGCATGCACTTTTACCTTGCCCTAAAAAGACAAGTGACATGCAGAGCCTCTAGACGATAACAAGTGAGAGAAACTGCTGTTTCTTCAACCTGAAACCTGCTCTACTGGTCTGTTAACTTTTTTATCTAATTTATGATGGAAAAATTGGTGAATAATTGTCTCTTATTCATGAAAACTACTTGCTCTTAACAAGCGATTCTTTGGAAAACATTACACTTTGTCCTACTCAGTTTAATGTCCCCTACTACTTACATTTCACCATCATTTTTATCTTTTTCTTTTCCTCAATTATACTTTCTCCCATAACTGAGAGCATAAGCAGCCTGTCTACCAAGATTCCAGTCATATCGTTCCTGAAATGACCAAAGTCAAGGGTGTGGTAGAAAGTAGGAGACAGGAACTATGAGCCTAAGAGATAATTAATAAAAAAATAAAAATAAAAAATAAAAAAACACCAATTTAAGCAGGGCCATTCCTCATCTTAAACCATCATTTTTGCAGTATCCAGCTTATGGTTTAACACAGTAACTTAAATTACCAAAACTTTGACACAATAAATGAAATACATGCCTCCCAATCACTTACCATTTACATTTTATTTAGATTTACCTTTTTTGTGAAGGTTTGCAAAAACTTATCAGACCACAAGTTGTATAGCAGCTTTGAGGCTGCAGTCGTGGCTTCGTTGTCAGGCCTATAATAAGCAGAAGGATTTAATAATTAAGGAGACAAAGCAATGTTTACCAATTCTGCAAAAAGAACTGGGTAAAAGAAGAAAACTCACCCTTTTTCACTCATGTCTATCAGCTCCAAAACTAGATCCTTAGTAATAACTTTCTTGCTGACCTCACTTTCTACCAGCAACAGTCTATTGATTATGGAAGCAACAGTTGCAACAATTTCAGGTTGAGTTTCCTTTTTCCAATCAGGTCTGCAGAATAGCTTTGTAAGTTCAGGCAAAGCTTGCTTTGCTACAAAGAAGAGAAATTGTGAAGCATTATAAATCAAATGTATGACATAGAGTGCGGTCAATGTATGCTCCATTAAAACACTGGTGCATCTTATTAAATGTTTAAAAGTTTGAAGGATCAATAAATCCATTAAATAATGTGATTCAGACATTCACTCTAATAATTTAGATGAAATAAAATGTCAATGTAGTTTACGGAATATTAATGTAACACTTTATTATGGCTTATTTTGTATAAATGGACTCTATGCCCAACTCCACTGCTTCCTGAACTTCAAATTTAATGCAGGAAATGATCCTTGTTGAAAAAGATGCTTCTTACCCATCTTGGATTGCAAATTGGGTTTGCGAGACAAGTTATCCAAAAGAGAGAAAGAGGTCTTCCTAAGAGCTTTGTTAGGGGACTGAATCAGAAAGGGTAGGAGTAACTCGGACTCAAGCTTTTTATACAAAATCTCACTCAGAGCTGCAGACCCCTGGAACACAAGACAATGAATAATGTCAGATGAATTTTCATTTCACTGAGGCTATCCATACTGAAATCACACAAACAGTGAGATGCCACATCAAACTTTAAATTTATTTCGTTTCCAAAACATCAACATTTCCCTTTATTACCTCCTCTTTGCTTGCAGTGAGGTTTTGCAAGGCTCCACAGCAGGCCACCAAAGTGGCATCATTCTTGGATGATCTTAGCAGAGACACATAGCCATCCACGGCTTTAGAATCAATCAACCATTCGGCCCCCGAAGGTTTGCTGTTTATTTGTGGTGAGTCAGAAAACAACTAAGCAGAGAGAGAAAAGAGTTTAGGAAATAAATGGTGGCCATCATGATTTGGTGAAAGTTTCTTAGGTAACCCACCGTGTTTTGAGCTTTTCTGCTTCTGGGGCTGAAGCATCCAGCATTGGGATTTGTCTCCCTCTCAGATTGGGCCCCTCTTGATTCCATGAATTTCTCGGAAATCTCTGGACACTCTGCCCAAACTTGATAGCTCAAGTTATGTAGGGTGCACATACAGTTTTCCACTGACTATAGGATGAAAGAGGAAGTAAACATACTTCACTTCAACCAAATTAATGTTAAACCCAAAATTATTTACATCTCTGTCAGATATATAAAGTAAACTTTTGTTGGATTTTTTTTTTTCTAAATATAAATGAAAAAAAACAAAAACGATTTCCTTTAAAAAAAACAAAAAACACGCCTATATGTCCTTGGTGTACACACACACACACACACACACAAACACACATTGCAAATATCCCTTGAACTTATACTGTTTTCCTTCCTTTGGCACCTTCTTCTTCTCTTTTGACTATCTGAGCCAAATAAATCAACAAATCAATCAGACTGCATGAGAAAACAAGGTTTGTACTGCAGTCGTAATAGCCCACTAATGGTTTGCTGTTAAAATGTGTGAACAATAATAATAATCAGTAAAACAGTACTTTCCATGGAATATTTCTATGAATTTAATATGTACTTGCAGTAAATAACCTAAGCATTTATACAGCACAAGCTTTTTCCCATAAAAAATAAAATGAAAATCTACACTAAAACATTCTGTGTAAAAGTTGTGAAATATGTTCAACAGAATTAAGGAGAGGTGTAGGAGGAGTCTAATGAGGTGAGTCATCCGAATTCAGCGGAAAAACAAGATAGGGAGAAAAACCTCTCCGGTCTGATTGACAGATAAATTACTTTTGATAATGAAGCCAATAATGCAAACTTTTCTTTAAATGTTTATCTTTCTGTAGTGTCACAAACACTGTATTTCACTAAAAGATATGACATGGAAAACATTGCTTGACTAACTGATTAGCTTTTTCCCTACAACAAGCACTTGTTTACACAGTTATTAAATTGGTAACCTTGTAAATTTGCCAAGTGACTGCCTGTAGTTTTTCTGATGCATGAAGGGAAAAATATGCTTACCTTTTCATCTGGGCTATCTTCTGCCACGCAAGACAAAACATGTTTCATTAGAGAGTCAATGAGGTTCTTGGTGTCTCTCATTGTTTTCCTGTCCTCTTTTCCACTGCTCAGGTTCCTACATGTATATCATTAATAACTTATTACAGGGTTACATGTAATAGCTTTAAACAGATTGTCAGACAACATGATTATACAGTTTAAAATCCAACTAACTTGATTTTCAAAGATAACCAGAATAAATACAGAAGACAGCTTTGTAATTGTTAAATCATCAACTGTAAAAAAAAAAAAAAAAAAAAAAAAGTTGTCTGTGACTGCTTTGCTGCATCAGAACCTAGACAACTGGACGAAACTGATGGAACCATGAATTTAACTCCCTAAAAAAAGGATCCTGAAACAGAGTTTCATCAATTTGTAATCTTAAAGGTATAGAGGACGATCTTTTATTTCCGGGTGGATCATCTAAATAGGTGGTCCTCCTAATTGTCAATCATTCTCATGATATGTTTACGTGAGGCCATCCTACGTGCTCGTCCCGTTAGCTACGGTATCTTTTTCTGCACATGCGCACTTTCAGGCTTATATCTGTGTTGAGCTACGGTTTCAGACAGTAATTGAAGCTCACCTTTCTCACTGCGGTTCTTTGAAAATGGGCAACGGTCATAAGAAAAAAAGTGTCTACGAAGTGTATGAGAAGCAAAGAAAGGCCTCAGAAGAGGCAGATATGTCCTGGAAGGCTTTGCGCAGAGAGCTCTCTTTGCATTGCATTATAGGATTTGCTGTCACAGCAGGCCGCTGTAGCTATCTAACAGCGACGACTAATAAAAATGCCGCAGGGACCGAGTAGTGGAGGAGATATGTAACCAACGGAGCAAAAAGCTCAAGTGATCATCTATACGAACATGTTAACTGAGTTCACTATAAAGTCCACTATATAGTCCCCGCTCTAAATGGTGATTGAGGGATTTATGGGTTAGAGGGGACGTTCAGACACATTAAGCATCTGAACGTCCTGTGTATGATCTGGTTAAACTGTAAAGTGCATTGAGATGACTTGTGTTGTGAGTTGGTGCTGTATAAGTAAACTGAATTGAATTGAATTAAGTTTCCATGAGCTATGAGAACAGCAACTTTTAAAAGAGCGTGCACGAGGAGCAATGGGCTTGTGCATGCTCTCGGATACGCATTTTTTTTTTAAGTGGAGAGGAAGGGTCTCTTAAAAAATAACCTGAAGAGAAACTAATTTCAGTGATGTTATTACATCTAGGGATGCACGATATTGGGATTTTGGCCGATATCCGATATGCCGATATTTTAAAACTCATGTAGCCGATAACCGATATCGATACCAATGTTAAAGCTGGACAAAAATAAGTAGTCATTAAAAATAGCAGTTTTGTTATCCATTTCTGACACTTTGAAAAATAATATACTCAAATATATTTTCATATGCTGATATCAAATAGATTTTTAAAAACGTGGTATCGATCTATTTTACTTTCAAAATCTCGTGAAATTTCATCGTTCTGTTAGTAAAATAGATAGATACCGCGTCAATATATCAACATATAAAAATATGGCAAAATTTCGTGAATTTTCGGGGGATTTCCTAGCATAACAATGACATATAGCAATATTTCATTAGTAAAATGGATTGATAAGGTGTTTTTAAATGGCAATATATCAGCATATGAAGATATTGTGATATTTTAATGTATCAATATTTTTTCCCTCGTCTTTAGAAGTTTTTAAGTCTGTAAAAAAGAAGTTTCTGAGGAAGAAGAAGAAGTAGTATTTTTTTTTTTTTAGACTTTAGAAACTTAGAAGCTGATCAAATATTGGGTTAAATATCGGTGGGGTGGCCGATGTTCGATATTCAGTTTTAAGGCCGATACAGGCCGATACCGATAGGGGGCCGATTATATCGTGCATCCCTAATTAAATCGTTACCAGAAACTGCTGAAATTCAAGAGTAGTCTTTCCAAAAGAGAGTGGAACAATCAGTTAATATTATTAAGGGGAATTTTTTTTTTTTCCTTTAATGGCAGGTTTTTTTAAAGGTTTTTTTTTTTTGTCCCTATGACAACCCAAAAATGATTTGAAAACAGTTTTTTTGTATTTAGTCACCTCATCTTTGCCTCATATAATTTCTTCATTCTATAAAATATTTAACTCCAAAAACATCGAAAGACAAAAAATTATTTAAGTGTGAAAATATGTATCCTGCAACTGTAAAAGAAATATATTTACCTCAGGCAGCCAGTGGCACCAAGGAAGACACTTGGATCTATATTTGGGCAGTCAGCACTTTCTGACAAGTTGACAAATGGCACCACCACATTTTTAGTCAGAGAAGGAAGTGCTGTTCTCATTAGTTCTCCCTTCAGTTCGTCAGCAGAAGACAGGTTCCAGAGCAGGCCTTACAAAGGAAAAAAATCTCACATTGTTTAATCAATATTTATCCATACATACATATACAGAACAACCAAAACATTTGACTCAATACAAAATCTAAACAGATTTAACTGTTGCAGAAAGTAAAATAATTACACATTAAAGACAAACTGATTATATGAGTATTTATTTTTGTATCTTTAAAATAATGTTCTGAAGTGAGTCAAACAATATATATTAAAGTGTCTGGCCCATCACACTTTCATTGTTTGCAATATCACATTAATAAAGGACATAAGGAATGCAATATCGGGTAGGCTACATCTTATGTCCACACCCAGTATACACATTAGGGACTTTGATGGTAAGGATTGCTGCAAGTTTTGTGACACAAACACCAAAGCAAATGTTGGTTAATCGAAATCCATATCATCATCACACCACTGAAAAACAGTAATACAATTTCTCAATACTATGTAGTGCTTTTGAGATCCTAATATAAAGAAGTTTCCTACCTGTGACCTGTCTCTTGGTCTCCGTAGACTCTGTCCTCTTTAGCAGGTTCAGGACCTTAGCTATACCACCATATTTCTGAACTGAAATTTTATTTTCCAGATTCTTGAAGACGAGATTCCTCAGAGCTCCAGAAGCAACCTGGGCTACGTCTGGATTAGAGCTTTCCAGCATGTTGACCAGGGGTGGAATTCCACCAAGACTGAGGACCTACAAAACACAATTATGAATGACAGTCACTTATGTACTGTAGATCTTTTAAATGCAAACAAAATCCAAATTTTTATGTTTTTTTTTTTTATTTATTGAATTTCTCTAAATTAGTGTTGAATTCTAGTCTTTACAGAGAATGTAGTTATCCTAATTTACATCAAGTTTATATAGCCAAGTAAAAATGTAAAAACTGATTTTCATAGGTGACCTGGAAATGCCAGAGAAAATTATTGAAAATCTTTTAGTTTCGAAAAAACAATCAACCAAAAAAAAAACTATACTTTGTTGTGATAGACTAACACAAAGTTGTGCAGGGCTGTAAAGTAGAGGGAAAAGAATACACTGTTTTATCACCTAAAAATTAGGAAGGTGTGGCATATATTGTTAACCGTCCTACCTTGAGCCTAGAGGCCCTAGTTTAGTCGATCGGTTTAGGTGGTCGGCCATTTCTTGGTAGGTTAATGGTTCTACAATATGTATTCCAACCTCAATACAATAGTGTTTGTTGTTGCAATATGAAAAAGAGTTAAAAAAAATGGATATGAATCATTTTGCCAGGAGAATATATAAATATGGAGGGCAGCCATGAACAGCAGTTGTTTTTTTTTTTCTCATCAAAGGAAAGACTGATCATTCCCTGGATGCTGAACAATGCCAGCCCACTGCTCCCCAAGATGGTGGGCTAAATGCAGAGTGAATTTTGTTGCTATGTACTTGTGACTTGTGAAAATAAAAGCTAGAAAAACAAAAAGGAAAAAAAAAGGTCTTTATAAATCTTTAGTACAAAAGAAATGCAGCTCCAAGCCAAAAGGAAAATACCCTTTTTATGTGGAATTTGTTTCAAGTAAAAGAATGAACGTGGTAAACTCACCTCAGATTTGGCCGACTCCTCATTAAAGCAGGTGTGTTGTATGAAGCTGGCCCCACGGTGATTTAAGTTCTCATCAGGCTCTTTCAAGTACTCCACTGCCTCCTTTAGGGTTAGAGCTGAGACATTTGTTGCAGAGTTCACCCTATCAAAACAGGCAAGGGTATTCAACTCTTGGTTGGCAACGAGACATTTAGAATACACAGGAACACATTTTTTGAATTATATTTAAGATAAACAAAGCTGAAGGCAAAGAGAACTCACAAAGATCTCTGCTCCAATTTGGTCATCTTTAAGGAGCCAGACTTGCCATCAATCAGGGAGTGTCCAGAAGACATCGGAAAAGTGTGTGTGTGGTTCTCAGTGAAATTCCTATTAATCACTGAACGAGATTCTCTACCACCTAGAAGACTGTTTTGGCTTGGAATAGGCTGCCCTTTGATTTTCTAAAAGAGAATAGCAGTTTACAACATTATTTTGGTATTCCTTTAAAAAATGGACAAAACCGAGAAACAACTGTTAATTACCATGCTAACAGCTGGAAGCTTGTGAGGGACATCATCCAAAGCAGGGTCACTGCGACTAAGTTGCAGCCCATTTAGGTTCTGTGTCAAGGTGGTGGTCATGATTTGCTTTTCAGCTTTGGTGCTGACATATCGTCCTCTGGTATTTTTAGTAGTCAGACTTCGGACCGTCTAAACATTCATATAAAAGGTAAGAAAGAAAAGACAGAAGTTATTTGCTTTGGTCCCAAACAAGTCATATAAAAAAAATCTGAACTCAACTAAGTTTAATCAGCTAAAATTAAGTATCAGACCTAAAACTCCAACAATAAAATTAGGCCTATTCATTCATGAGCTTCCCAACACATTATTAACATTGCCAGAATAAATGGATCTCACAAACCCAGGTATCAAGATAAAACAGGTTCTGCTGTGTCAGTCGACGGTGTTTTTTTTTTTTTTTTTTAATAAGCCAGATGCAGCGTCTGGCTTATTAAAAACATAAGGCATATATCTACAACAGAGGGTTAGGGTTAAAACTAAATAAATACATTTTCATGAAATAAATAAATGTAAATATACCACAAATTAAATACATATGTCATTAAATGACCCATGAAATAATTTAATGTAGAATTTATTTATTTAATACAGCAAAATAATATAAATGTACCATCTAATCATGAAATTTAAAATAAGTACTAGTGCCATAGTATTTCAAATATGGCTTTAAAATTATTATATTACGGTATATAATTATGTAATTTTTTAAAATACACTTATAATTTAAACATCAAATTGTTTTCACCATGTAATTATTTATTTAATTGTATTAACATGGTCCGCTCATCATTAAATGTTTTAAAAGTAATAAGTTAAACGCAACAGGGATTTATGAGAATCATATAGAGACCATAACATCTGACCGGCTGCGTTACATAGAGCAAAACAAGACAACCGCTTCCTACTTTGCTATTATTCTGAGGCGAATATTTTTTTTCTGGAAAGTGCTGACAACTTCAATGACACTTTTATTTATTAAGTCTAGAATTGGACTTCTTAAGGTGTCTGCATATTTGAGTAGCTCTTCTACCTTGACTGATATTTTTTGGAGAGAAATTTAGTTCCTCTGTTTGTGGATCAGTTTCATTTTTATGGATGCTTTTATTTTGGTGCGTAATGCTGCGAAAATTGAAGGATTTTTACTGATATTTTTTTTTCTTTTTGGACACTTTTTATGATGCGTAACCATTAACAACCAGAGAAAGTTGGGATGTGCACCTGAGAGTAGCTCAATAACATCTCTAACGCTAAAATAATAATTCAGTTACTTTCACAAGTACCAGCTGAGTTGAAAGAGAGGTGCTGGAGGTGCAGAGAGGGAGCGAGAAGAAGAGAGAGGAGCAGGGAATTTAAGCCATCTCTTCAATCAATAATAATGGTGAAAGGAAGATATTTAAGAAACAAGTTAGAAGAACTTTGAGCCCTAGCAAAGACCCAACCAAAGAAGGCAGCATTATGTGTTTTACTGAAACAAATAATGTTGCTAGGCTACAGACACAACAGGGAAATGCATTTGTGGCAATAACTGCTGATTTTAATCACGCCTCATTCTCTGGTACAATGCCAACATTCCAACAGTTTATCAGCTGCTGCACCAGATAAATAAAACAGAACAGACCAATATCAGAGATGCATGGTCAACAATGATGAAGAGCAAAGGCTTCAAGCAGAAGGATGTTAAGACAGATGAAAGTCTGGACAGAGAAAATGAATCGAATACATTCTTATACAGGTTCAATTCAGGAACAAGCTCAGCATCCTTTTCGCTTGCTCACAGACACAGGGACATCCTGCACTCCTCCGCCATTGACTCTCTTGCTTGAATGTATTTGTTCTAAGCCAAATCAGATGGTGCTGCTCCTTCAACCTTTCCCCTGTCTGTGTCTAGAAGTCAAATAAAGAAGCAACTGGCGAGAATGAATCCTAATAAATTACCAGGTCCTGATGATGTAAACGCCACAGTCCCAAAGGTCTGCGCAAAGCACCTCTTCACCCTTATTATTAATCTGTATACTTGTTATATTACCTTTCTGTTAAGCAGAGTAGATATATTACATACAGTAGTTATCCTTAACATAGTGTAACACTATGTGATAATGATAGCCATCGAATTAGGACAGTCAGGTAACAAGAATGGGGCATCTCAGGGGCCAGGCTGATAAAGATGAATTTCTTTGTAATCCTATTTATTTAGACAAAGCTTTTATTTGATTTTTGATTTCTCCAGTGCATTTAACAGGGTTCAAACTGACTTAATTTGTGGGAAAATTCAGAAGAATCAGGAGGAGGCATCAGGTGGATAAAACGCCACCTCACAAACTGACCACAGTTTGTGAGGGTCAGTGTGGACAACACGGTATCATGTTACCGATATATTGCTTCTGACAGTAATAGAGTAACATAATACATTACAAACAAAATTTGGGTCATATTATTACTGCTACTAAGGTGGGTAATGTGTTACATTCTGAGCTCAACGGCCCATGGCCAACAGCCTAAATCAATTGGAGAAGAAGTCTTTTTTTTTCTTTGTTGTTGTTTTATAGCAGGAGAAGACTATTTTATAACGACAGCAGAAGAAGCTCCAAATGATGAGCAATTGTAAAGCAAACATATATAGATGTACAACATAAAGGAACATATTTCAAAACCAAACATCTCCACTAATTAAGAGTAGAGTCCTTTAGTAGTCCGCTACATTTGGTGTTTGCAGTAAATGCCAAAAAACGCAGTCTTCATGGTTTTCATTAACTTTGTTTTGGAGTGTGATGTCTTCCTGCATCATCTACTGGGGTAACAACATCAGAGTAAATGACATAAAAAAGCTAAACAACCTAATAAAGAATGGTTGTTCTGAAGCCCTCTAGAACATCTGGAGACTATTTCACAAAGAAGAAATCTTGATAAAGAGAAGAACAAATTCACAAATTCTAGGTTTGCAACAAGAGTTTCTATCATTTGATCTCAAATAATTAAATATGTTAATAAAAGTGTGTGTTAGTGTTCACCAGTTGGCAGGTAATGCTGATCCTGTCTGTGGCAACCTACTCCACACTGCACCACAGCCTTTGCCTTAAGGAGTTTAGGGATTTATGATTATTTTTCGCCATTGCGCATAAGGATAGGGACTTCATTTGTCTCATAGGTTGGTGGAGCGTTCACTGCATTAGTTGATTAATGGTACATTCAGTCAATCATCCACACACTCACACTGAGGGTGGTGAGCTACATTTCGGCGTTCATTGTCATGGTGTCTTTGAAAGCCAAACCCAGGCTTCAACCATCATGAATCTTTTGATTGCAAGACTGCTACATCTGACACCACTGTCACCCTGATTTCTTGCACAAAGTTTCCCACCAGAATCTGACCTCGGCCTGCTCCCATCTTCCATGCTCCAAAGGGTCCGTGAATACATTTTTAGACTAAAACACCATTAAAAGAAACATTTCTAACTTTCAGTGTATGTGAACTAGTGATTACAAATTCATTTCAAATCCTTGAAGTGGATTAACCGATTATTTTTTTATTTGATCCTTGAGTTTTGGCCCTTGTGAAATAAGTAGGGAAAGGGAAGAGTGTACACTTCCCATTTCCACTCTCCTTCGCTCTATATGCATATAAGCTCCTAAACAGGTATGGAAAGAAGTCATTTTGGTTTTAAAAAACAACAAAAAAGTAATAGAGTGAGGGCTGGGTGGGTTGGAGCCAGTTTTATCCATGGAAAAGGGAAATGCGATCATAGCAACCATAATGAGATCACCTATAGAAAGAACAAAAAATATTGGCTTTATACATAACTTTAAAAAAATTATGTCCCATTTTCCTAATATCATGTAACTATACTTTCTACATAGATTTTCCAGGAAGTTAAACAGTTACGAATATAAATATTGTGCATGGACACCTTATCAGTCTGGCTAGAGGCAATCAAGACCACTAAAAAAAGAAAGGTAACACATATTTTATAGAAAAGTTTTTCTAAAACACCAAGTACAACCAGAGAGAAGGGAATCTGACCAGGTACAAAGTATAGTTGTTGTTTTTTTCCAGATTCAATTTACTTAGTTGATTCAGTTTAGGCTGACAACACAGGACAAAGTTAACAACACAAAATGAAAACAAAAACATGCAAAGGAGGAAAGCATAACACACTATATGCATCAAAGGACGACATGTTTAAGAAGGTTACAAAAAGGTAAATGGGACTCAGATTCAACTTGAAACAGAATATAACATTAATGGAATAAAATGTATTGTACTAAGTTTAAAAAGACGCACATGCTCGATTCAAACGTTTTTGATTTAAGGCTGTTTGATATTGCCATGATCTTAATTACAGAGAACTTGCACAGGCACGTCTCCATGAAACACAACATAAACTTAGAAGAGTCTGAGAATCATCGCAAAACCACATCTTGAAATTCTTTAATTATTAACAACATATTTTCAAAAAGCAATATGCTTAAAATGTTAGACAAAATGAAAGGTTCGGCAGGTAAAGAAGTTTCAGTCAAGTTTGACATGCTAAGCAGAGGAGAGAATTAACCCTCTCACTAGCCTAAAATCATCAATCAAAGCTTTCATCAACGCCGGCAGCTGACATCTTGACATTTCAATTTATCAAAAAGGAGAAAAAGGTGATGTGAAAGTCAAGGGAAGAAATGCACACAATTGTTTCCCGCAGGTTTAAACCCGGAAAGAGAGCTGAGAAAACATGAATAGATCAAGAATGTAACCTGGCAGAAGAAGTGTCATGATATCAGCAAAGAGCATAACTTAGTAACAATGTTCACTTTCACTGTTCTAAATGCTCCTTTCTATTGCTGTTTTCATCAGTGCTGATGAAAACATGACAATGTTTTTTATGACAATGACGAGACAATGAAACAAACACGGCTCTTTGATGAAACATGATGAGACTTGGTTGAGTTTTCTCAAGACCAAGACGCTGAACATTGCACAAATATGACAAACTCAGGGCAGATATTAATTGTAGTTTATAATTTTATTGAGGCATCAATTGTTGCTTTGTGGCCAAGTTGTTCAGTAGGATGAGATCTCAAATCAAAGTTGTGGTTCCTTTGTGCAGATAGATTCATCCTTGAACCTCTATTCCATAAACAAAGTGTGAGGAGAATCAAGACACTCCTTATTTTTTGTGGCATTTTTATGCTGAAGTTCTTTACAAGTTATGTAGAATCTGTAGCAGGTGGTTTTACACATCAATATATCAGGTGGTTTCTGAAAGTTACAAGTTTTTTTTTTAAATTACTCTGAAAATTAAACATAAATGTACTGATATTAGAAAACCTAATTTCTATTTTGAATATTTAAGTACTTTTAAATGCATGTACTTTGAATACTTAAGTATTTTCAAAAATAAATACTTCAACACTTTAACTTGAGTAGATGTTTGACTGAGTCATTTTTATTTGTAGTTCAGTAAGATTTGACTATGAGTATTAATACTTTTACTAATGTTGAGTACCTTGTCCACCACTGGATATCACTGCAAAGATAAGATACTGTTACTTCAAAATAAAGGTCAGTTGATTGCTCTAACATGGGTTCACAGAAAATACTGTGATTTATGAATAATATTCAGCAAAGTTATGTTTACCAGATAATATTGTATCTAAGTTATTATCACACAAAATTTGGTACCTTTGATCATTGACATTTAGTGTATAATTTTGGAGCTGGAGAGTGGTTTGGATTATTCATCAGTGATTTGTGAACACTGAGTTTCAGGCTTTTGGGTGCTTTTCTACTAAGTTTGGACCAAGAAAGTTCCTCATAAAAAAATAAAGGAGTCAGTGAAACTGAAACTGATGAAGCCGTGAATTTTTAAGTCGAGAATGGCCATAAAGGAAAGTAAAAAGTCAAAAAACTTCTGTTTTTTTGATAAATATGTTAATTTTGGGATTTCATCAACTGAGGGAACAATTTAAATAAATAAAAAAGTATGTATATATATATATATATATATATATATATATATATATATATGTATATATTTATTCACTCAGTAGAATGTATTTGCATGTATATAACAAATACATTTTTATATGAAGTTACTAAATGGTGACTAACTAATAAGCATTTTTCACCTAAAAGACTAAGACTTAAACTTGGAAGGCTCCTTTCCCTTCTGAATCAAAAAGACATTTTCGTTACAGCAGAGGATGGACAACACAACTTCAGAGAAAATAAAAGTGGAAAACAATTATTAAACACAACAGCTGGTTTTCCATTAAAAACTCAAAATGAAAAAACATTATTTTGTATTTTTTTTATAATTTAACTCAGATTATTTCATGTTTCATTGCTTAAAAACATCCAGAGTTATATAAAATGGTTGAATGTGATTTTAACTGGGTGGGAGCAGAAACATAAAGCAGGATCCAAACTTGAAATTCTAACTGAAAGCATAAGACTTTGTGGTTAACGCAATAGTTATGCACTAAAGTGAAGCAATGCAGCATGGGAGAAAAGTCGTGGTTTTAATTAAATCAGTTTAGCAGTTTTTTAACACGCCTCCTTTTAGGAATGTGATTCTCAGCTTCTGGTACATTTTAAACAAGATGAACTGCTATATTCTAGTTTAAAAAACAAACAGACTTCTATTTTATTATCAAATGGTCTTACAAGTATGATCAAATCTGGTGTTCATAAAGTGCCATCTAACATAGGTTGTGGTGTCTTAAAATAACAAAATATTACAGAGATTACAAGATAAACAACATTTGTCTTTCAAGCTCATTTAGTTCCTGAAGGCAACATTGCAGCTGAACAAACACAAAAGCATAACTAATATAAAATATTAAATAAATATTTTTTTCCAGACTAAAAAAAGCACTATCTACATTTTTATGAACTGATAAATCATCGCTAATGATAACCTACTAAAGGAAATGAGCATAGTGTTCTGTAAAGTTAAACATGTGCAAAGTGATTCTAAAACCCATTTAGCCAGCAAATGTATCTCATGGTGAAATGATTCTGAGCCTTCATGAGAACAGGCAACATGCTCCCTAAAAATGTCTTAGTTATGTGTAAGCAGGTCAGGTCAGGCCAAATGCACACACCCACACAGCCACATAAACAGACGCTGCTCATCTTTGGATTATGAAAATAGGTTAGCTTGGTAAACACCCTCAGCATAGGGAATTTTACAACAGGTTACATCCAAAATAAGTTTATGATCACTTTTTTTTCTCTTCACATAGGGGTTTCTACAAGCAAACACACATCCACAAGAAAAACACAAGGATCCTGTGCATAGAGAAATGCAGCAACTATGTATTTCTGTTTATCCATGTATTGTCTACCAGTAATCTTTAACCGGATGGTCAAGATACTTTATATTAGAGGGGGACTAAACCACCTTCCTTCACATCCAGCTCATTCTGGGGGATGATGAAGCTCTTTGCCTATCTCCATGGCTAACTTTGGGCAACTTTAAGGAAGCTCATTTCATCCTCTTTTCTTCAGGACCTTGTTATTTTGTTCATTATCCACGATGCATACCAATAATAAATCTGAATATGATGAGAACAGGATACAGAAGCTGATTTCTGCATGTTCAGCCATGATTAACACCAATTCAAGATTGCACATGCGATCCTAGTATTTTTATTTGCAATGTCTCAGGTGTCTATTTATGACACTGTTAATTTGCAAGTATATTGGTGACTGAATTGGTCAGACTTTCCTGTAAAGGAGAGAAGTAATTTTAAGGGCTAGATCAAAAGTCAAGGTAGCAGATTAGTTCCCATCTAGACTCAGTTCTCTTCTGTATAAATTGTGCAATAAATTGAACATACTTTTATAATATCAATTAGCTTAGAGCTGTAACTAACCCATTATTTAGCAAATCGATTGATCTGTCCAATATTTTTTCAAGAGCCAAAAGTTACTTAAGGAAGATTTTTACGAAATTGAACCAGGTGAAACTGAAAAATTTCCTCTTGTAGAGTTCTGGATAGAGCATATTGACAGACGAAAAAGTTTTTCATCTTGAATGCAAATGTTTTAAATTTTTTAAAACAATTTTGGTATAATTACTGCTCTAAGTGTGTTGCTCTGTTAAAGAAAAAATTTAGATTCTCTACACTCCAGTTAACAATTAATCCATTAATACAATGATTGACGATTATTTTAAGAATCTATTAATCACGATTAATCCGATGAACTTTTTTGCTCTTAATTAGCTGTTAATAAACAATGCCCACATATGAACTCAGTGTTTTATATTGCTTTTAAAACAACTTTATTAACAGTTTCTGCAGCCATTTTTTATTTTGGAGATCTGATGACAGAAACAGATCCTCTTGTAAAAAACTTTAAGTTTGACAATTATGATATTGTCAGGGAGGATTATGTTAAGATTTTCTATTTAGATCAGCTTTAATGCCACTTTAGCTCTAAGGCTACGTTCACACTGCAGGCTTTGATGCTCAATTCTGATTTTTTTCTGAAATCCGATTTTTTTTTTGCGTTGCTCTCCATATTTCCAAATATATGCGACTTGTATGTGATCTCCTGTGTAAACTGCATTCATACAGCTTAAGTGTCCCACATGCGCAGTAGAGGACGCAATGACGTCACAAGCCACTGTGCTTCGTGTTTAAGGAAGTAAACATGGATGTACAGTAGTGCTGGAACACATCTAGCGATGTTTCCAAACCTTAAAACCTAAATCTGTTAAAGATGGTTAAAAAAAAATACTGCTCTCCATATTATTGTCTGCCATGGTTGCTGTTTTTCTTGCTGCTTCTGTGTAGCAAGAAGCAGAATAGTGACCTTTGTCACGTATTAATGGCTTTCAGGTCGAATGAATGTTACCTGGCGGTTCGCATTTGAAAAGATCGGATTCGTATCGGATTCAGGACCACATAGCCAAACGGCTTGGGTTGCATTGAAAAAAATCGGATCTGTGTTGTTCAGACAGTCATGAAAAGATGAGATCCAGGTCGCATGTGGGCCAAAAAATCGGATTTGGGTCACTTCAGGCTGCAGTTTGAACGCAGCTAAAGTCACCTTTTAACAGCCTGTTGCAGCCGTTTAAATTATTTTCTCACAATTGTACCCAACACACAGCGCTGACAACAACAGTGAGCTCTGTCTGACATTACCTCTATCTATCAATCTGTTTCTATGTTTACTGCTAATTGTTTTTAAAGTGTAAACCTAAATGCACACCTTTTATTCTGTCTTACTGCTGTGACAATTCAAATCCCCCCATAGGGGATGAATAATGTTTTATGTTATTTAATTTACAGAAAACCATTAGAGCTGTATTAACTCAGTACCATCTAAACAGAACTGCAAAAATGTGCCCATGTAACAAGATCTGTAATCTATCTACAGTCTATGAAAGGGACTTCAGTCCCTTTCATAGACTGATCACATAACGTTAGAGAAAAAGAGAAAAAGAAACAATTACCCCTTTGTTGAAGCCCCCTGATGGGGCAGAATTGGTGCGCTTGTAGGTGCTCTTTGCACTAAACTTGCTGGTTCCAAACTCATTATAGGATTTGGAAGACTGCTGCGTAGGGCCTGTCAAAATAAAAGACAGAGGAGAAACAGCAAACACTGAATAATGATTGCTTTAAAAATGACATACTTTAATGTATAATTATCCAGACTGTGCATCCCAGATTTAACTTTTATTTTGTAAGGGAAATTGTGAAGCTGGGATGACACACTGACAGAATCATGTGTAAATAATAAGCTGCACGTTTGTTAGGGCGTTGAGACACAGTCATATCACTGTAATTGTTTGGCTCATGGGCTAATTCATCAGGACAAAGAAATCATGTACAGTGACACACTCCTACTCCAAAAATAGTTTCCTTATCTTTGCAGTAAGACAGACATAAACTTTTCAGAGTAAGAAAAGTAAAAAATGGCATAACAACACATACATTTCAGGCTGAATGAATTTAAAAAATAAACATTTGTAAAATGTTTGTTTTACTTCCATGTGCAAACATCATTAATAAGTTTAGAATATGTGTGTAAAATATATTTTTGTCATAAAACGCTCCTCTGCTGACTGATGATTGTTGCATATTTCATGGAAAACAAGAGGAGGGGCAAAAAAAAAATGCCACACACTGAAAATTTATAGCGAAGACCAAATTTCATAAAGTTTAAAGCATCAACTTATAAAAATGTCAAGTTAAGACAATAAACAAGGCTTTAGACAAATCCTTGCTTTAGAAACTATTCTCTGTTTAGTCCTTGTTTAAGGAATAAACACCAACTGGTTTCTATCACCCTAAAAAAACTTCTTTAACTATCAAATACAACATCTAAAAACCTAAACATATAGAAAATATATTTTTGTATCTTTAATCTGAAAAAATGTGATAGAAAAGCTCAGATTCAAATCAGCATATATAATCTTATTTCTAGTTTGCAGCTGCATCTTCTTTTTTTTGCCTTGCATTACTTACTGCATCATGACTCAAACTACACAAAACAATATAAATCCAGTGGCCTTTTGTTTTTGCCAAAAAGCTTTTGAATATATCTTTCTAGTACTAAAGGAGTTTAAAAAAAAAATTAAGATGCAAACAGAAGCAATTTTACTGTAACCTCATTTTATTATCTGGCATAAACAGCCAGATATTAAAAGCCGTTAGACATCAGATGAAAATACTTCGCCTATATGACATGGATGCAGTAAAACCGCAGGCATGCAATTAAACCTACACACAGAGACATAACCACCTCAAACAAACAGGCTGCAGTCTGTTTGAACTTATGCAGATAAATATGTGATATATTTATGCATCCTGACTGATTAAATCATTGCCTTTTGCAGGTCATGCAAAAGAGGGTTTGGAAATAGGTTTTGCAAGGCTGGGAAAAATGTTGACAGTTTATGCGTCAGGCAATAAGGGTGGCCTTTCTGGTCGCGCAGTTGTGAGAATTGAGCAGATTAAGTGAAAAAAAAAAAAAAAAAAAAAAAAAAAAAAAAAAAGAAAGAAAACAAAGAAAAAATTAATAAATAATTGAATAAAAATTGGGATCATGCCAACTTTATCGCAGTAATACTCAGAGTGTTACTTTAAAAGTATGGGAAATTATCTTTTTCAAATCTAAAAACGCACTCATGTCTAACTCTTTTTGCGCACGGGTGTTAACGTATCAAAATAAACTAGTTTGGACTCAAAAATTGCAAAGCTTTAGGTTTACTGTCTGATTTAACCCAGAAACACATCCGTGCTAAAGTAAATAAATAAATAAATAAATAAATAAGGGGCTCCTCTAGATGTCTGTGACGCACCTCTCCAGATAACTCAAAAAGAAACCCAAACAATTTCATGTGATTCTCCAACAACCTAAAAAAAATACTTTATATACTGTTGTAAGAAAGCGGTTTCCCTACCTATGGTGCCGTTCTTGTATTTGGACTTGCTCCTCTTTATGCTGTGGACCTGGCTGAGGACGCGCTGGTGTCCGGAGCTCAAGCTCTTGTCGGACGGTAATGCGAGCGACGTGTCCTCTCCGCCCCCAACGTCCGTGGTCGATCGCAGCGGATCCGGTACCATCATCTTCCCAAACTCGTATCCCTGACCTGGAGAGAGGCTGGATCAACCGAGTGGTCCTAACCAGAGCGGTGCCCGGGGAGCAGATGCTCTGCAGCAACGGGTGCAGAAATGTGCCAAAGCGCACATATGGTGAGAGTTCCCAGACTAGTAGCTGTGAACTCCACCCTGTTGTACCGCGCCCCTCAGAGGAGAGTTCACATGCAGGTGTGGGGATGAAGGGTGGAGCTGAGGGAAAAGCGAGGAACTGACGACAGCCCCCATTATTGCGCAGCTCACATGCACGTTTAAATACATGGTTATGTCATTTTGTTTATCATTTCCTTTCTCTGCAGGATGCGTTTTTGTTTTAACTTGCAAAACGTTTCAGCTGCACGAGAGGCTCAACGTGTCATGTGTTGTAGCAGACCAATAATACACACTTTATTCAAATATAAAAAAACAAGTCGATCTTTGGAGAAGACGTCAGATAAAAGTTAGTATCCATCCACACCCTTTTCAGAGGTGTAGACAGACCCTAATAGGGGTGGCCAGCTAATAACCAATGTGCATTGAGGGGTGGCCGAAAGGCCCCAGAACCTCAGGGTCAATCTACACTGTTCCAACAGGCACATGCACAACATCCATATTTTCTAAATAAAGACAAACTATACTTTCCTGCAGCCTTTGCTGACTAATAGATGCATATATTTTAACATCTATGCTGTGTAAATAAAAGGTACAGTGGACTAAATTCTTTCAGGTTTGAGTTCTGGGGCGAACATATTTTCAATTTTCATTATGCAAAAAAATTATATTTAATTCTACTAATTTCCACATTTAATTATTTTTTATGCCAAATATTAATGAGTAGTTGTTTATCTATGTATTTATTGAAGACTCCTAGATGACTTGTAGAGCCACACAATTTTTATCTTTATCCCAAATAATTCAAAATTTAGTTCTGAAAAGAGCATCTTTAATGTTTGTATATCGATGTGCATAATTAGCCACAGTGTTTCTGTTGTCAAGTAGTTGTTAATAAATGAAAAATGTAAATGTTTAATACGTTTGAACATTCCCCTTCAGAGTATTACTGCTGCCACTGTCTGTTTTAGAGGGAAAAATGGTAGGGGTGGCCGATGATTGGCTAAGGGTTGCCATGGCCACCCCTGGCCCACCATCTAGCTCCGCCCCTGACCCGTTTGTATAAATGCTGCAGAATTGAAACTAAAGCTACTGGAGAAAGCATTTTAATTTTGAAAAAAAAAAAAAGTATAATTTAATGTTATGGACAGGCTTAATGTATTCATTGATTGATAAAAATAGTAAAACTGTCATGAAAAAAACAAACACAGAAGCGTTTGTTTTCACCCCTACACTCTAACACCACTTAATAAAATCATCTTCAGCAGTTACCTAATCAGCAAAAACAATGCACCTAATCCTTGCATTAATCCTACTATGGCCTCAGAAGGTTGTTAGTAAATATTGGCATATAAACAGCACCGTGGAAACCAAGGAACACAACCTCCATTATAAACAGAGGCATAATGATTCACCTTAAATTACAGATGAAGCAAAGAGAAAAGAAAATCTGGCCTTAATGGAAGAATAGTGAGAAGACAGCCATTGTTAGAAAAGAAGCAATTAGTTCCCCTGTTAATTCTGCAAAAAGCCATGAAGGAGACACTGGGAATTAGTGGAAGATGGCACATTATGATGAGGCTGAAACCACCCAGGTTTTTGTCTTTAGGGCAGTTGGATGGATCGTGGATGGAACTAAAAAAAGAGAGACCCTTCTAGAAGGCATTCTGTCAAAATATATTCAGACTCGAAGGAGGTTCATCTTTCCAAAAGGACAATGACTCTAAAACTAGTGTTGCACCGATGCCATTTTTTGGCCCAGATGCCAATACCTGGCTTTGCAGTATCGGCCGATACCGATACCATACCTACCGGTACACCGTTGGTTTGAAATTGATGTGTGTATATATATGAAGAACTTCATAATACTTGGACGTAAAATAATTGCCATCATGGCTTGGTCAAGCTGCTGCCTGCCTTTGTGAGACAAGAAAAAGACTAATATGAATGTCAATCCAGTAGAATTTTTGACCTGGAATGGATGACAATAGTTGAATAAAATTTTGGCTCTCAAATGGTATCGGTGCTCTAGTTGTTGGTACTGACCAATACCGATACCATCCTTTTAGTGCTGGATCGGGGGCCCATCCGATACTGGTAACGGTATTGGTGCAACACTACCTAAAACACACAACCAGAGCTAGTGGGACTAGTTGAGATCAAATTCAGGTTTTAAAAACAATCAGGAAAATATTTTTCTTTGAATAGATGCTCTTCAATTAATCTGTCCAAATTGGCCTAGTGGGTTAGAGCAGTGCGCCTGTGGTCTGAGAAGGTTGCAAGTACCCGGTTCAATCCCCACTGCCTCCACTCTGGGCTACTGAGAAAGACCTGTAACCCTTGATTGCTCCCCGGGTGCCGCACAATGGCAGCCCACTGCTCCCCAAGGGGATGAGTTAAATACAGAGGTAAAATTTGCCAATGTGAGATCAATAAAGTTCAGTTATTATTTTTGAGCTGTTTTGCTATGTCGCATTTGCAAATGTTTGTGTTACTTGATATCCACCATGAGTTGCAGCTAGGAAAGGTGAGGTTACGAGTAAATAACTTAAGAGCCCTCAGTAAACTGCACACCAATTTTCAGATTTTCCTGCTAATATTTTAAAACATTAAAACCAGAGGAGTCAGCTGAGGTGACTGGGACATCTATTTTGGTTGGACACCTCCCATGGGAGGTGTTGCAGGCACACCCCAGGGGGAGGAAGCTCAGGGGACGATCCAGGACATGTGTGAAGGAATATGTCTGGCAATTTCTGCTGTGTGCAAAACTAACCAAGTGTTCTATTCATTGTAAAACTTTATTTTGGTATAAAACAAAGGACAACAGTTTCAAACACACAATAGTAGAATGGTTGCATACAGGTTTATCTTTTCCTTAGGCAATAAGAAAATTTGAATCTAGTGACTTTTTAAACATGAGCGAAAAAGCATTCCGGATGCTGGGACCCTAGGTAAAGGTGTAATAGGAAGAAATTCAATCATGTATCCCATCCAAATATGTGCAGCTGGAAGCTCTGAAGGGGCTGTAAATACTCCTTACAGCCTGGTTTGCACGTGATACAGGATGAGACAGAATGAATCAGACTGGGAGAAAGATTGAAAAAAGAGGAGGGGTTAAAGGATTAAAGAAAGAGAAGAGAAGTTGGAGGGGAAACTGAGGTAAGGAACACATGCTTTCAGCATAACCGGACTGTTTTGGCAATGGTTCTAAAGGTGACAGTTTCTCACCACACCCTTCAGCTGAACAGTACCACAGCGATAAATGCCTTGGTTTGTGTTACTTAACAACATGCAAGCAAGTCTATAATATTTTTTCCTATTGTAGTTGATGCCAATAAGCTGTAGTTTTATATCTTCCAGTGAAACTGCTCAGAAGGTGTATTACATAACTCAAACTGTACATTTTATTTTAACATATTACATCAATTATAGGCACTGGTGTACAAGCTACTCAACTGTAGTACTTGAGTAAAAGTATTGATACTCGTAGTCAAATCTTACTTAACTAAGAGTAAATTTTGCTTAGCCAAAAATCTACTCAGGTTAAAGTACTAAAGTCTTAATTTTTGAAAATACTTAGGTATTTAAATTAAATTTCTGTCTTATTTTCAGAGTAATTTTAGAGAACCTTGTTCCTTTCAGAAATCACGTGATGTATTGACATGCAGAACCTTCTGCTTTAAATTCTACACCACTTGTAAAGAACCTCAGCAGAAAAATGCTACATAAAATAAGAGTAGGTATTTGTATTATTAGTTTTTATTTAAAAATACATCAAAAGGTAAACATCAGTCTTGACTCTTCTCACATGTTCACTAAAGAGCTCTAAAGTTACAGCTATGCTTTAAGAACTCATCCTACGAAGAACTGGAACACGGCCACAACTAACACCTTAATAAAATATATAGAGAGGTGACGCAGTCGTTAGTGTGCACAACCCATGTACGGAGGCCTATTGCGTGTCAGAACTGATGCTTTCCCCATTAGTCAATCTAATTATACTGTCAGAAAAAACTATTGCTAATGTACATTAGTGCTTGAAAAAAAAACAACTCAAAAAAATATATAAACTATAAAATATCAGCCTTAGTTTTTTACATTTGTGGAATGTCATTAAATCTCTAAAACAATGGAGTACTAATTCAGTCTTCAAGGAATTGTATCTTGCATTTTTTTGTTCTGACTTCTCTAAATCCTCCTTAGGTGTGAGTGTGTGTGTATGAATGATCGTTTGTCCTGTGTGTCTCTGTGTTACCCTGCGATGGACCGGCGACCTGTCCAGGATGTTCCCGCCTCCTGCCTATAAACAGCTGGAGACAGGCACCAGAACCCCCCGCGAACCCAGCAGGGATAAAGCCTGACAGAAAATGGATGGATGGATGTTTTAGTTCTTCTCCACGGAGGAAGTTACTTCATCCTCAGCATGTCCAAGTTCTGAATATGCCTACTAATGAGCTACCATTTGACCCAGGTGTGTTGGAAAAGACACATAATTAAAACATGCAGGATATCTCTGGTTGAGGCAATTTATGCAAAATTTTGTAGTTTGTTATTTCTACCAATTTAGTTTTCTTCTTTGGGTAGTTAGACTATATTTAAATTTATTTAGAACAAAATTTGTTAACTATATTCTTTATATTCCGTATTGTTTAGATGATGTTAATTGTTAGACCTTCCCATTAGTTTGGGTAATTGAGAACACAGCGGGTGCTGGTTGGAGCAGGATGTTTGGTAAATGTCTGGTCTGGACGGGAAGGTTTTTTTAATTATTTTTTCCCCCCACTTTTTTAGAGCTTCACACATTATATTGACATTTTTCATTTCGCCTAAGTTGCAAGACGTTTTTAGTTATTATTTTGTCTCTGCTTTTACAATAGATAAGTCAAGTCGGAAGTGCATAAAAATCCAAAAACCACCCATGGGTTTAGTTGGAAATTTTGTTGTTGTTTTTTTCGGAACAGAAGGCCAGAACACCTTTTCTACAGGATGAGTTTTATAATTCACAATTAAGTGCTAAAGATGACATAGAAATCTGATTTAAAAAAAAATTCCATTACATACAGACAAGATAAAAAAACAAAAAGGCAATCAGTGGTGGTTCTTGCATGAATGCCATCTTGGGTGAGCCTATTCAAATACTGAATATTGGATTCCCTAGTAATAGTTGGTATGTTACTGAAACATTTAGACTGTTTTTCACGTAAAATAAAAATGTTATTTTTTTTTTATTTTCACAAAAAAAAAACATGCTTAAGGAAACCTCAAAATAAATTTGAATTTGTTTTCCAGATTTTATCAAGCTGAGGTTGTCTTTTTGACACAAAAAATGTCTGATTTAACCCAATCCAGATTGGAAGCTTGGTTGTGATGCTGTGGACCTGGCTGAAGCAGCCATTCAGTGGTTTTATCTCATATCAAACCAGCCATCTGTTTGTACTCCAACTATCTTCACTCTGCACTGGTGTCTGATTCCACTTGACCTAAGAGGACGGTAAGCAAAACAAAAACGTATTTCCTTACTTAAAGATGAGATGGATGATGTCACGATGGTGAACAAAACACTATTGCTGACAGGCGGAATAGAAAGGTGTTGAAAAATTTTCTCCCTTCAGCTAGACACACAAAATACAAAATTATTTACTGTCACTAAAGAGGAAAACCATCATGCAAATAAGCATCTTTGAAATGAGCATACGGTAATCAATATATCCCAGATTCTGAGTCACTTCTTAAAATATTTAACTCTGAATAACTGGACCTATGTGGCGGATGAGGACCAAAGGATCATGGAGCAATGCATGAAGTCTTTGTCTTCTAAACAAATGTAGGCACTGCATCAGGAGTGACTGAGTAGATGAAGCCATTTTAATGAATACTTTGATGAAATAGTCTAAGATTAAACTGACAAAATGCAAGTTTCGTACTTTCTTGGATGTATCATTTTTTAACCCCTTATATGCCCTCAGTGTAAGCTGTTGAAATCAAAATGTTAAGATCAGAGTGTTTTTGGAGGAAAGAAAAAAACCTTATTACATTTTGTAACACTTAAAAGATATGCATATTTTAATGCAAAAATCAAAGTTGAGGAAATAACACAAAACAGTAACTTTCCCTGATATATATATTAAAAAAAATTGACAAAAGCGCTTTGATAAAAAAAAATTCATGAACACTTTTTGATGAACAAACACCTTAGATTATTAATGCCGATATATGCAGTTGCATTTTTTTTTACTTATTTTACATAACTTATAAAACTTTTCAACTTAACTTTTCAAAAATGTTTTATGCCTTTCCCTTAGCCTTTCCCCTTTTTCCTTAACTTTTTTCCCCAGCTTAATTTATAGTTGTTAAAATTTCATCCAAGCCCATCTAATTTGTTAAATGCCAAAATGACAAGTTCTGTCATAAAGCTGTAGCTTTTCTGAATAGATGGATATAAACCTTGCATAAAGGCTTAAAGTAGTTACAGCATGACACACATTCTGCATTGTAAGCATTTGTTATCCATCGACTATCACAGCTGTATTCCAAGCAGCCTCATTGCTTTTCGTGAGTATTTGCTAATTAATTTTGAAAGGATTGTGCTAAGAATTTGGAGCCACACAGACCACAATTATTTTCAGTGTATTGGATTCCTGTGGCTTGGGGGGATTTATGCAATAAGTCATGCCACTAATTTATACAAGTATTCATATGAAAAACATTGATTAAACAAAAGAAAAAAGATGAAAACCAATAAAATCTCCAAAAAATAAGTGTAAAAAGAAGTGAAATTCCTATTAGGGGGATGTAGGAGTGACCTAATGTTATAGCGTCACCTAGTAGGAAAAAAACAGTACTGCACTTTCTGGAGAAAAAAACTATTCAGTGTAAGGTTTCATAAAATTCAGTGATTCAAACTATTATTTCTAGATTAAATCTTTCTTCAATCTTTAAATTATCAAAATCATGAATTAATTTTAATCTCTAAACATTTAAATGTTAATCATAGTCTGACCCAACTCCGCTTTGATAGCAATTTTAATAACAATAGTTTTATTTGGGGAAAAAAAAAGCATATTTTCCTACTTTATTTTGGATTTGCTTCTTCTAAAGTTCACAAAACCATAAATCATAAAGATGTGCATTCTATTAGAAAATACAATCTCATTCCCTTTTCAATCATTTTTACCTGGGAAAAGGTTCCTGACAAACTTTTAAAACAAAATTTCTCATTTAATTTCATGGTAAATTTTGGCTACTTTGAACAGCAATGGATTTCTTATTTAAGGTCAACACTACAGATTACATTACTCAGTACTCTTCTCTCCATCCTAAAACAACAATCAGATAAAAGGGTAATACATTCTAGGTTGGTCTTTTTTGTGTAATAATTAAATCCTCATTTGTGCTTCTATTAAAAGTTAAATGCCAATTATATTAGGGAACATTTTCCCTATTTTTTTGTTCATTTCAAACACCTATTCATTGAAATGCTTTATTTACCTGAAGAATTAAAACCTGCTATGTATTCATTTGAGTATTGTCTGTTGATAGTCAGTCAGTGTGAAATAAGGAAATAAGGCAATCAAAGAAAGGTTAGGTTATTTAAAAAATACCACAAACTTTGCAAACTAAAAGTCATGTTTGACCAATCGTTTATAATAAAAACTGATCTAGACTTCTGAAACATTGTCATCAACCTTAAAAAGGTATAATGGAGTATTTTACAGATTTTTTGAAAAGACCTGCCCTCTTCACTTAAAAAAATGCACAACCCTGTACCCGCTCTCGAGAGGGAACACCTATTAAACATGTACTAGAGCATGCATGAGCCCATTTCTCCTTGTGCACGCTCTGTTTAAAATTTGCTGTTTGCATCTTCGATACAAGCTACTTTCAAAAAGAAGATTTGCAATTTTTCCACTATGTCAGACTGACCATCGGTAAGTGAAAATGGGAACAAGCACGTAAGATGGCCTTACGTAAACCAAAATGACTGACAGTTAGGACCACTTATTTTGATCATCCACCCAGAAAAAGAACATCCTATACTATACCTTTAAGTATAAGTCAGAGGTCAGTGGTAATTCTGGAGAAGATGCAAACAGTCCAAGCTCAGGGAGGAACATCTCCCCACAGGACCAGAATTAGTCACCTTCACAAATTTGGCTTTTAATGGAGAGAACCAGTAAGAAAAAAAGACCTGCTGTTTACCAAGAGCAATGTCGGAGAGAAAACGGAAGAATTAGGTGATCTGCTCAGATGAAACGTGTCAATGGTGATACATCACGGTGGGGAACGTTTTGTTCTCCAGGGACAGGCAAGATTGTCAGATGAGTCAAACACAGTAAAATCCTGTGACCCCTGCAGCTGTAGCGTTCAGTTTTTAATTTTACTATACAATCATGTCAAACTACAGTCATGGCCAAAAGTTTTGAGGATGATTCAAATGTTAATATTTACAAAGTCTACTGCTTCAGTTTTTATAACGGCAATTTCATATACTCCAGAATGTTATAAAGAGTGATCAACGTAACAGCAATTAATGGCAAAATCAATATTTGCCTAGAAAGTGAACTTTATCTCCCAAAACACATTTCAACGTCATTGCAGCCCTGCCTTAAAAGGACCAGCTAACATTGTTTAAGTGATTGCTCCATTAACACATGTGTCAGTGGTGATGAGGACAGGGCTGGAGATTAATCTGTCATGATTAAGTAAGAATGACACCACTGGACACTTTAAAAAGAGGCTGGTGCTTGGCATCNTTAAGAGCCCTCAGTAAACTGCACACCAGTTTTCAGATTTTCCTGCTAATATTTTAAAACATTAAAACCAGAGGAGTCAGCTGAGGTGACTGGGACATCTATTTTGGTTGGACACCTCCCATGGGAGGTGTTGCAGGCACACCCCAGGGGGAGGAAGCTCAGGGGACGATCCAGGACATGCGTGAAGGAATATGTCTGGCAATTTCTGCTGTGTGCAAAACTAACCAAGTGTTCTATTCATTCTAAAATTTTATTTTGGTATAAAACAAAGGACAACAGTTTCAAACACACAATAGTAGAATGGTTGCATACAGGTTTATCTTTTCCTTAGGCAATAAGAAAATTTGAATCTAGTGACTTTTTAAACATGAGCGAAAAAGCATTCCGGATGCTGGGACCCTAGGTAAAGGTGTAATAGGAAGAAATTCAATCATGTATCCCATCCAAATATGTGCAGCTGGAAGCTCTGAAGGGGCTGTAAATACTCCTTACAGCCTGGTTTGCACGTGATACAGGATGAGACAGAATGAATCAGACTGGGAGAAAGATTGAAAAAAGAGGAGGGGTTAAAGGATTAAAGAAAGAGAAGAGAAGTTGGAGGGGAAACTGAGGTAAGGAACACATGCTTTCAGCATAACCGGACTGTTTTGGCAATGGTTCTAAAGGTGACAGTTTCTCACCACACCCTTCAGCTGAACAGTACCACAGCGATAAATGCCTTGGTTTGTGTTACTTAACAACATGCAAGCAAGTCTATAATATTTTTTCCTATTGTAGTTGATGCCAATAAGCTGTAGTTTTATATCTTCCAGTGAAACTGCTCAGAAGGTGTATTACATAACTCAAACTGTACATTTTATTTTAACATATTACATCAATTATAGGCACTGGTGTACAAGCTACTCAACTGTAGTACTTGAGTAAAAGTATTGATACTCGCAGTCAAATCTTACTTAAATAAGAGTAAATTTTGCTTAGCCAAAAATCTACTCAGGTTAAAGTACTAAAGTCTTAATTTTTGAAAATACGTAAGTATTCAAATTAAATTTCTGTATTATTTTCAGAGTAATTTTACAGAACCTTGTACCTTTCAGAAACAACGTGATGTATTGACATGCAGAACCTTCTGCTTCAAATTCTACACCACTTGTAAAGAACCTCAGCAGAAAAATGCTACATAAAATAAGAGTAGGTATTTGTATTATTAGTTTTTATTTAAAAATACATCAAAAGGTAAACATCAGTCTTGACTCTTCTCACATGTTCACTAAAGAGCTCTAAAGTTACAGCTATGCTTTAAGAACTCATCCTACGAAGAACTGGAACACGGCCACAACTAACACCTTAATAAAATATATAGAGAGGTGACGCAGTGGTTAGTGTGCACAACCCATGTACGGAGGCCTATTGCGTGTCAGAACTGATGCTTTCCCCATTAGTCAATCTAATTATACTGTCAGAAAAAACTATTGCTAATGTACATTAGTGCTTGAAAAAAAAACAACTCAAAAAAATATATAAACTATAAAATATCAGCCTTAGTTTTTTACATTTGTGGAATGTCATTAAATCTCTAAAACAATGGAGTACTAATTCAGTCTTCAAGGAATTGTATCTTGCATTTTTTTGTTCTGACTTCTCTAAATCCTCCTTAGGTGTGAGTGTGTGTGTATGAATGATCGTTTGTCCTGTGTGTCTCTGTGTTACCCTGCGATGGACCGGCGACCTGTCCAGGATGTTCCCGCCTCCTGCCTATAAACAGCTGGAGACAGGCACCAGAACCCCCCGCGAACCCAGCAGGGATAAAGCCTGACAGAAAATGGATGGATGGATGTTTTAGTTCTTCTCCACGGAGGAAGTTACTTCATCCTCAGCATGTCCAAGTTCTGAATATGCCTACTAATGAGCTACCATTTGACCCAGGTGTGTTGGAAAAGACACACAATTAAAACATGCAGGATATCTCCGGTTGAGGCAATTTATGCAAAATTTTGTAGTTTGTTATTTCTACCAATTTAGTTTTCTTCTTTGGGTAGTTAGACTATATTTAAATTAATTTAGAACCAAAATTTGTAACTATATTTTTTATATTCTGGATTGTTCAGATTATGTTAATTGTTAGACCCTCCCATTAGTTTGGGTAATTAAGAACACAGCGGCTGCTGGTTGGAGCAGGATGTTTGGTAAATGTCTGGTCTGGACGGGAAGGTTTTTTAAATAATTTTTTCCCCCCACTTTTTTAGAGCTTCACACATTATATTGACATTTTTCATTTCGCCTAAGTTGCAAGACGTTTTTAGTTATTATTTTGTCTCTGCTTTTACAATAGATAAGTCAAGTCGGAAGTGCATAAAAATCCAAAAACCACCCATGGGTTTAGTTGGAAATTTTGTTGTTGTTTTTTTCGGAACAGAAGGCCAGAACACCTTTTCTACAGGATGAGTTTTATAATTCACAATTAAGTGCTAAAGATGACATAGAAATCTGATTTAAAAAAAAATTCCATTACATACAGACAAGATAAAAAAACAAAAAGGCAATCAGTGGTGGTTCTTGCATGAATGCCATCTTGGGTGAGCCTATTCAAATACTGAATATTGGATTCCCTAGTAATAGTTGGTATGTTACTGAAACATTTAGACTGTTTTTCACGTAAAATAAAAATGTTATTTTTTTTTTATTTTCACAAAAAAAAAACATGCTTAAGGAAACCTCAAAATAAATTTGAATTTGTTTTCCAGATTTTATCAAGCTGAGGTTGTCTTTTTGACACAAAAAATGTCTGATTTAACCCAATCCAGATTGGAAGCTTGGTTGTGATGCTGTGGACCTGGCTGAAGCAGCCATTCAGTGGTTTTATCTCATATCAAACCAGCCATCTGTTTGTACTCCAACTATCTTCACTCTGCACTGGTGTCTGATTCCACTTGACCTAAGAGGACGGTAAGCAAAACAAAAACGTATTTCCTTACTTAAAGATGAGATGGATGATGTCACGATGGTGAACAAAACACTATTGCTGACAGGCGGAATAGAAAGGTGTTGAAAAATTTTCTCCCTTCAGCTAGACACACAAAATACAAAATTATTTACTGTCACTAAAGAGGAAAACCATCATGCAAATAAGCATCTTTGAAATGAGCATACGGTAATCAATATATCCCAGATTCTGAGTCACTTCTTAAAATATTTAACTCTGAATAACTGGACCTATGTGGCGGATGAGGACCAAAGGATCATGGAGCAATGCATGAAGTCTTTGTCTTCTAAACAAATGTAGGCACTGCATCAGGAGTGACTGAGTAGATGAAGCCATTTTAATGAATACTTTGATGAAATAGTCTAAGATTAAACTGACAAAATGCAAGTTTCGTACTTTCTTGGATGTATTATTTTTTAACCCCTATGCCCTCAGTGTAAGCTGTTGAAATCAAAATGTTAAGATCAGAGTGTTTTTGGAGGAAAGAAAAAAACCTTATTACATTTTGTAACACTTAAAAGATATGCATATTTTAATGCAAAAATCAAAGTTGAGGAAATAACACAAAACAGTAACTTTCCCTGATATATATATTAAAAAAAATTGACAAAAGCGCTTTGATAAAAAAAAATTCATGAACACTTTTTGATGAACAAACACCTTAGATTATTAATGCCGATATATGCAGTTGCATTTTTTTTTACTTATTTTACATAACTTATAAAACTTTTCAACTTAACTTTTCAAAAATGTTTTATGCCTTTCCCTTAGCCTTTCCCCTTTTTCCTTAACTTTTTTCCCCAGCTTAATTTATAGTTGTTAAAATTTCATCCAAGCCCATCTAATTTGTTAAATGCCAAAATGACAAGTTCTGTCATAAAGCTGTAGCTTTTCTGAATAGATGGATATAAACCTTGCATAAAGGCTTAAAGTAGTTACAGCATGACACACATTCTGCATTGTAAGCATTTGTTATCCATCGACTATCACAGCTGTATTCCAAGCAGCCTCATTGCTTTTCGTGAGTATTTGCTAATTAATTTTGAAAGGATTGTGCTAAGAATTTGGAGCCACACAGACCACAATTATTTTCAGTGTATTGGATCCCTGTGGCTTGGAGGGATTTATGCAATAAGTCATGCCACTAATTTATACAAGTATTCATATGAAAAACATTGATTAAACAAAAGAAAAAAGATGAAAACCAATAAAATCTCCAAAAAATAAGTGTAAAAAGAAGTGAAATTCCTATTAGGGGGATGTAGGAGTGACCTAATGTTATAGCGTCACCTAGTAGGAAAAAAACAGTACTGCACTTTCTGGAGAAAAAAACTATTCAGTGTAAGGTTTCATAAAATTCAGTGATTCAAACTATTATTTCTAGATTAAATCTTTCTTCAATCTTTAAATTATCAAAATCATGAATTAATTTTAATCTCTAAACATTTAAATGTTAATCATAGTCTGACCCAACTCCGCTTTGATAGCAATTTTAATAACAATAGTTTTATTTGGGGAAAAAAAAAGCATATTTTCCTACTTTATTTTGGATTTGCTTCTTCTAAAGTTCACAAAACCATAAATCATAAAGATGTGCATTCTATTAGAAAATACAATCTCATTCCCTTTTCAATCATTTTTACCTGGGAAAAGGTTCCTGACAAACTTTTAAAACAAAATTTCTCATTTAATTTCATGGTAAATTTTGGCTACTTTGAACAGCAATGGATTTCTTATTTAAGGTCAACACTACAGATTACATTACTCAGTACTCTTCTCTCCATCCTAAAACAACAATCAGATAAAAGGGTAATACATTCTAGGTTGGTCTTTTTTGTGTAATAATTAAATCCTCATTTGTGCTTCTATTAAAAGTTAAATGCCAATTATATTAGGGAACATTTTCCCTATTTTTTTGTTCATTTCAAACACCTATTCATTGAAATGCTTTATTTACCTGAAGAATTAAAACCTGCTATGTATTCATTTGAGTATTGTCTGTTGATAGTCAGTCAGTGTGAAATAAGGAAATAAGGCAATCAAAGAAAGGTTAGGTTATTTAAAAAATACCACAAACTTTGCAAACTAAAAGTCATGTTTGACCAATCGTTTATAATAAAAACTGATCTAGACTTCTGAAACATTGTCATCAACCTTAAAAAGGTATAATGGAGTATTTTACAGATTTTTTGAAAAGACCTGCCCTCTTCACTTAAAAAAATGCACAACCCTGTACCCGCTCTCGAGAGGGAACACCTATTAAACATGTACTAGAGCATGCATGAGCCCATTTCTCCTTGTGCACGCTCTGTTTAAAATTTGCTGTTTGCATCTTCGATACAAGCTACTTTCAAAAAGAAGATTTGCAATTTTTCCACTATGTCAGACTGACCATCGGTAAGTGAAAATGGGAACAAGCACGTAAGATGGCCTTACGTAAACCAAAATGACTGACAGTTAGGACCACTTATTTTGATCATCCACCCAGAAAAAGAACATCCTATACTATACCTTTAAGTATAAGTCAGAGGTCAGTGGTAATTCTGGAGAAGATGCAAACAGTCCAAGCTCAGGGAGGAACATCTCCCCACAGGACCAGAATTAGTCACCTTCACAAATTTGGCTTTTAATGGAGAGAACCAGTAAGAAAAAAAGACCTGCTGTTTACCAAGAGCAATGTCGGAGAGAAAACGGAAGAATTAGGTGATCTGCTCAGATGAAACGTGTCAATGGTGATACATCACTGTGGGGAACGTTTTGTTCTCCAGGGACAGGCAAGATTGTCAGATGAGTCAAACACAGTAAAATCCTGTGACCCCTGCAGCTGTAGCGGTCAGTTTTTAATTTTACTATACAATCATGTCAAACTACAGTCATGGCCAAAAGTTTTGAGGATGATTCAAATGTTAATATTTACAAAGTCTACTGCTTCAGTTTTTATAACGGCAATTTCATATACTCCAGAATGTTATAAAGAGTGATCAACGTAACAGCAATTAATGGCAAAATCAATATTTGCCTAGAAAGTGAACTTTATCTCCCAAAACACATTTCAACGTCATTGCAGCCCTGCCTTAAAAGGACCAGCTAACATTGTTTAAGTGATTGCTCCATTAACACATGTGTCAGTGGTGATGAGGACAGGGCTGGAGATTAATCTGTCATGATTAAGTAAGAATGACACCACTGGACACTTTAAAAAGAGGCTGGTGCTTGGCATCATTGTTTCTCTTCTGGGAACCATGGTTATCTCTAAAGAAACACGTGCAGTCATCATTGCACTGCACAAAAATGGCCTAACAGGAAAGAGAATCGCAGCTAGAAAGATTGCACCTCAGTCAACAATCTATCGCATCATCAAGAACGTCAGGGAGAGAGGTTCCATTGTTGCCAAAAAGGCTCCAGGGCGTCCAAGACAGACCAGCAAGCGCCGGGACCGTCTCTTAAAAGTGTTTCAGCTGCGGGATCGGGCTACCAGCAGTGCAGAGCTTGCTCAGGAATGGCAGCAGGCAGGTGTGAGTGCATCTGCACGCACTGTGAGGCGGAGACTCTTGGAGCAAGGCCTGGTCTCAAGGAGGGCAGAAAAGAAGCCACTTCTCTCCAGGAAAAACATCAGGGACAGACTGATATTCTGCAAAAGGTACAGGAAGTTGACCGCTGAGGACTGGAGTAAAGTCACTTTCTCTGATGAATCCCCTTTCCGATTATTTGCGACATCTGGAAAACAGCTTGTTCAGAGAAGACGAGGTGAGTGCTACCACCAGTCTTGTCTCATGCCAACTGTAAAGCATTCTGAAACCATTCATGTGTGGGGTTGCTTTTCAGCCAAGGCAGTCATCATTCTCACGGTCTTACCTAAAAACTCAGCCATGAATAAAGAATGGTACCAGAATGTCCTCCAAGAGCAACTTCTCCCAACCGTCCAAGAGCAGTTTGTGATGAACAATGCCTTTTCCAGCATGATGGAGCACCTTGCCATAAAGCAAAGGTGATGTCTAACTGGCTCACGGAACCAAACAGATTTTGGGTCCATGGCCTGGAAACTCCCCTGATCTTAATCCCATTGAAAACTTGTGTTTTCAATGGGATTAAGATCATCAAGAGATGGGTGGACAAACAAAAACCTAGGAATTCTGACAAAATACAAGCATTGATTGTGCAAGAATGGACTGCTATCAGTAAGGATTTGGTCCAGAAGTTGATTGAGAGCATGCCAGGGAGCATTGCAGAGATCCTGAAGAAGAGGGGTCAACACTGCAAATAATGACTTGCTGCATTAACTCATTCTGTCATTAAAAGCTTGTTACTCATAATATGATTGCAATTGTATTTCTGTATGTGTTGACATCTGACATACACACATGAAAAACAAAAGGCAGCAGATCATGTGCAAATATAATATTTGTGTCTTTCTCAATACTTTTGGCCATGACTGTATTGTCCTATTACAAAAAAAACATCAGGGTTGCATCCATTTAAATTGTTCTGGATACAAACATCACGTTTTTCTTCTACTGGCAAGATAACAGAAGGTCCTAACACTGAACTCTAAACAGAATAAATGTAACATTTAATTGAAGATGCAAGTTTATTTTAAAAAAATCCTAAACCAATAATTTCACATTGATCTCCACCATCCGACAAAAGTGAACTCATTAGTGCAGAATAAAAGGCACATATTTTATTCTTTGTGAGGATTTGAATAAAGGAATTATGTTGCAAAGACAGATTGTAAAAAAAAAAAAAAAACAGTATTGGGCGTCAACTTGATACTGAAATTGAATTTTAACCATTTATTTAAAACAGAATCAGTCGCCTCCTGTAATAAAGGTCATCAGGCCAGCATGATTATGTTGCCGTCAAATATATATATATTTATATGTATAAAGGGTCAAAGCCATGCGTACCAGTTTACTAAATATTTTACAAAAGATAAAAGTGTCAAATGGATAGTTTGTTAGTGTTGATAGGTAAAAATCTACCCCAATGCACTTAGGGTGTTATGTAATCTGTACCAAACATACAACAAGATCCAACCTATACATCAATGATTTATCATGTTTTTGCACTGTGTAGGTAAAATACAAAAGAAACATCTTATAAACACGTGTTAATGTTTTGGCTTAAACATAGTACCATTACAAATGTAGTGTAGTGTACACATCCTATACATCAGTGCTCCTTAGCTTAGCACAATCTTATCTTTAACTCATGTGGAGGTAGAAATACTCCAGCATGCCTGCACAGTCAGAGTAAAGACAGTCTTTGTTTATAAACTTAAAAAATAAAAAAATCGAAAACATAAAATCAATAAAAAGTATGAAACTAGTTTGAATTTTTTGTTATTTCCATGCAGGCAGGAGTGAATATCCTAATAAAGTTTATCTCTGCACCATGTTCTACTGAAAACAATTCAACTAATGCTTCCCTAATATTGTTCTCGCCTCAAAATATTAGTGTTTAAAAATAAATAAGACAAGCAGCACATCTTTATGCGTAGTGCATTATTGTCTGAGACTTTCAGGAAATAACATCCTCCAATCTTTTGATCAAACTGATTTAAAGTCCATGATTTTCCACGTAACAGAAATTGTACCTTTCAAAGATACAGAGAGAAAAAAAAGCCAATGTGGCAGGTTAAAACGACAAACTAAAATAAATTTGTTTAGAAAATACACTTAAACTCGTCACACATCAGTCTTTCCTACGGTGTAAAAACATGCTTGACCACAGCATCAATCAAGTTATATAAAATCTTTTAACCATAAAATATAAACTTCTAGAGTTTATTTCTAGTCAGTTTTGCATTTCTTTTCTATAGTTTTACTCCATGCTGTTAACTCACATTACTAACTTTGAAAAACAAAACTGACGCTGGATATTAAACATTTCAGTGGCAGCTTTTGGATGTTTCCTTCTTGCTCCGTTCGCCAAATGAAAACGGTACACATGACTACAAGGTAGGACTACGGTGCGACGGTTGGTCTAATTTAAAACAACAAAATGAGAAGAAGTAAAAACAAAAAGTGTGTTCAGAGTAAAGGAGTTGGGGGCTCTGTGTGCTGAGCTGGAAATAGTGTTTTTAAGCCATTTGTATTAAAATTCGGATGAGTCTCTGCTCCAGGTGTGCTGCTAGTCATTGACGAGGCGATAAACGTGGTACTGAGCTCCGTGTTCGCTTGTGGACACTTCAAACACAAAGGCAATGCAAAGCAGAGTCTCCTGGGTCTCTCTGTTGGACACAACCTGACAAAGGAAAACAGGAAGGTTAGGACTTATCAGTTTAACAGGAACTTTTTATGGTAAACTTTACATTTTAGAGGTGAAAAAAACTACTAAAAGTAACCTTTATTCACTTAAAACCTTAACTGAATTAGTGTCCTAAGCTTCTGATATGCGAGCCAATTTTTCCACACTTAACTTGCAAAGCTAAACAAATTAACATCCATTGAAGCAGTTTCTGACAGTAGGTTTTAGTTTACTGTTCAAATCTGTTTTTTAGCCAGACATTGTTAAATAGGCATTTCCTTGAAGCCTAGTAGAGAGAATATTTGGATTGAATTTCTTAATCTAAACAATTACTCATTTGTGCAGAACTTTGTCTGTTGAAAACCTTCCTCTGAAGTGGCCGTTTGCCACCCTACACCACAAGCTTTTAATATACTTCCATTCATTACGTTTTTTCCAAGTTGTATCAGTGCCATTGAAAATGGGGGCTGTCATAACACCTGAATTCCTCAGGCAGAACTAAATGTGAATGGAAAACTGCCGCAGATATAAGCATTAAAGTTGAATAAACGTTTACAGAAAAGAAATATATCTGATAGAAATGTTTACTAATCTATTCAAGACTTGACGATAGAACTTAAAGGTGTCTGATTACTAAAGATGACTGGAGGCGGAATATAAAATCATGGTGACTAATTACCCGACAGGTTAGTCAGATTCCATTATCTATGCTTTGAGAAGGTTGCAAGTGCCCAGTTTGATCCCCACAGACTGCTACTCTGGGTCCCTGAGCAAGACCCTTAACCCCACACTGCTCCCAGGAAGCTGCACAATTGCCGCCCACTGCCCCCCCAAGGGGATGGATTAAATGCAAAGAGCGAATTTCTCCAATGTGAGATCAATTATTATTATTATTATAGCATTCTTTACGATAGCAGCGTCAGTAAAGTTTTTTTTTTTTTGCTTTGTGAGTATGTGTGCAACTTTAAATGAACATCCTGTGGCAGAATTTGCCTTTTTTTTATAGGCTTGGGGAACAAAGACTACTGTTTTTTTAAGCACAACCTTCAGTTCCTTCACTTTGTCTTGATGGAGGGTGCTTCCTGCGGGAAACTAAGGGGTGACATTGCTTTGGTTAGATGCCGCTCCACGTTGCATCCCCTTTCCTTACAGCTCAACCCGCAGATCAGAAACACCCACTTGTTATTGACATTTTTGAATAAAAGTCAAATTCCCAATCTAAATGGAAATTGTATGTTTTCAACTTCTTTGTGGCACTTGTGAAGCAGGGCAGGACAACTGTAACCAAGCTAGGCTAGGAGTGCAACGGAACTAATTGATTGACAGCTGGTTTACAAATAGGCAGTATGTACATGAGGAGGGAGAATCATATATACCAAGATGAACTTTGATAGGCCAAAAGTGCGACTTGAAAGGGACGACCAAACTTGGCTATTAAGTTTAGGTTAAATTTGGAAATCCTTTCACCTGCTACTCAAAACTAGCAATAGGTTGGAGACCCCTGATGTAGACCTTAGAAAGCTAGACATTAATCCTAAATACAGAAATGTTCATGATAAAGAAGAGGTTGTAACTGGTCTAAAATACCTGCAGAATAGTGAAGTTCTCAAGCACACTGTTCATCATGTATTTCTCTGGCAGATGTTTGAGTTTGTGGATGAAGTTGATCATATATTCACACATAGGTGAGCGATGGATACGGAACATGTACTTTCCTCCTTCTAACCGAGCGTATTCGGTCTGTGGGGGAGGAAATAAAACACAACAGGGGTCACAACACAAATCTAAAGGTCTTTCTATGCATCAGGATCACAGTCGGGTCTCTCACCTCCACCTTCTCCACCACCTGCTTTCCAAAGGAGCAAACCTTGGTGGAGACACTGATGGTGATGTTTTCAGTCCCGCTGTACTGGCTGCTCACTCCGTAAAATGCGCCAGAGCCCTCCTCAATGTCACCGCTCAGATCCGCCTGAAACGAGAACATGACCCACCGAAGGAAAAGATTCAATCAAAGCTGCCAACCATAACATAGCAGGCAAAATTCTGATTTATTACTTTTTATTCATGCAAAACTGTTTAATTTTTACATCAGTTAAAAACATTGAAGAATGACTGACTGGTGCTATATGAGGTTATGTGACTTAGCCTGCCATTGACAGTCTATATGCACTAACCCAGAACTTGACGAGAAAGAACGCATTGTGAGGCCCCTTCTCATACAGCTCCTTCAAGCCTCCTTTCTTTTCCGAGAACTTGTCATAAATCTGTCTCACATCTATAGACTCCAAAACCGGGTCGCTGTAGCTGGGATTTGATGGTCCAATGTGAACGAAAAGGTGTTTATACTGCAGAAAGAAATGGTGAAGCAAGAAATAAGAGTAAAACAACATTTATTGGAGAGAAAAAACAAAACAATATATTATTAGAATCATTAAAGGTACCGTTTCTCTGTCTTTTTGATTCTCCATAAAAGCAGAGTACTCAAGTAGGCGTAGTTTTGCAGAAGCGATGGTTCTGTCTTGCCACACAGGTGCGGCGATGGCTGTAGGCCGAGGTGGCGGCAACGTTTCATAACCTGTTTTACATTGAAACATGTAAAGGTTTAATTAAGGAATTTCTACATATGTAGTAAATCACAGTTTGGGTTTGGAGGCTTACTGATGGGTGGAGGGACAGGCGCTGGTAATGTAGTGTATGGAGGCTGTGCAAAGGGCTTGATGCTAGAAAGTTGAAGAATTGAAAATGAGTTGCTAAAAAAGAACCGGAAAGAAAGATATTCGTTTTGAACCTTAAAGCTTGACTTACTCCTGAGAATGTCCAGGCTGTCCCGGTACAGGGCCAGGCCAGTACTGAGGAGCAAAGGAGAATAAAATCTAGTCAGAGATTTTAGACTTTACCAAAGAAAATGTAAATAAAAGAAATGTGTGTCTAGTTTTTGTTAAGGGTGCTCCAATCAGGAGATTTGGGACCAATCACGGTTACCGAGAGCCTGATCTACTGAAACAGATACCAAATAAAGCAGCCACGTTTATTTAACGCTATTTAAAATGTTAAAGTTTTAGTAAAAAAAAAAAAAAAACTGGATCTGATTGCTTACTGGCTGCTAAGCAGTCACTTAGAGGTTTTAACATTTCCCGGTTAGCTGGGATGCTAATGTTTACCTCCTTAGTGTCTCCAGGATTTTATTCTGTTTACTGAGCATTAAAGGCTCCACAGCTGTTCGGCTTCCATTTAGAGTAAAATAATACAATCCATTTATCATTTCAACCCCTTATGGTTAGGGAGCAGTGGGCAGCTTGCAGCACCCTCGGAGCATTGTAGGGTTAAGGGTCTTAGTCAGGGAGCTAGTCTGAAAAATCTTAAACCCACTTATGACACCAAAAAACTGAGGGCCACTGGTTAACTACACACAAATTTCCAGAATGCTACATCTGTTTTGCACCATTCAAAAACATTGGACCACCGTATGATTAACCAATCTGACCGTATTGTCTCTGTAAAACACCTTCAGATGACACGTGATGTGAATTTTATCTATTTGAATGAACTAAATTAAATTAATGGAAAAACTGAGGGATGGATAGACTCATATAGATAGATGTATGGAGTGCTTTGATAATGAGACAGGTGATCAAATGTAAATATTTTAGAAATGGAAAGACATACTTCTGCAGATATCCTGATTTTCACACAAAACTAAAAACTTTTATGAAATCTGTTGAAGGTGCAGAATTAATAGAAATATTCATAGTTACACTAGAGGGCAGCAAAAGTACTGTAGTGTACTTTTGCTGCCCTCTACTGGAGTCTACTCCCTTTTTAAATGACCTGCAGGGATTTTCTGATCAACAATTTGAGTGACCGCCAATAAAACGAGAAAGCGCCACATTTTTTGGCAGATAAAGAATGATGGCCTGTAACTGGAGCACCCTTAGTGTGTGTCTCACTCTGACTGGTGGAGGGAAGGGAGTCTGAGGTTTCATTACACTCGCTGACACAATCTGAGCAGATGAAAGGTTGGCCACTGTCTGGAGTGCCTTGTCTTTGGATACCTGATCCTAAACGAAAGAACGGACACACACAAAGTAACAAACAATGATAAAACCCCATCAGTTTTAATGAAGCTTAACACTCAGACAACTTTTAAGGCTCATTTTATACAGCAAGCCAGCCAACATTCATTTCAATTCAGAACAATGCAGTTACAACAAAAGACAAAGCATGAAAGACAGCAAAGCCGAGCTAAGAAAAAGCAAAGCGGGAGGCGCACCAAGCTGGAAGAGCTAACCATCACCGGCACTTAGCTAAAGCCACTAAAAACAAATCAAAAAGCAATGAATAGAGTTTTTGAGTATGGCAGGAGAGCTGCAATATGAACTAGCGGTAATATAACATAATGCCAACCACACAGCATAACAAAAGCCTGAAGCAGAGAACTGAAGTTATGTAACCAAAACTTACCAAGTTCATGGCCTATGGCAAAAAAGACATGTAATAAATTCAATTTAGTACACTTAAAAGATAGGGGACAGATGTTGGGCAATATAAAAACTCATTTGGGGCAGTTTTCACCCTGGGTTTCTGTTTTCTCCTCACATGCGCCTCTGAGTTGAAAACGCGTTCTATATAAATGCTTTATGTAGAAAATGAATAATAATAACAACCATAATATTATAAGAAACATTTTTTTGCCTTTTATCGAGTACCTCCATCAGAGCCTGCTCTTTGACTGATCTGGAGAGTGATTGTTCAAGTTTAAATTAATGTTCTAAAATTATGCTTGGAAAATGACAAAATATTCAGCTGGACACTAAACATGTAACAATTCATCTTTCCAGAAAACAAACATCCTGGAGCTAAATGATATTAATACAGTTCTGTTTTTAAAAAAGCAAGAAGTCAGTGCAAAATTATGATAAACAAAACTATACTAAAGGCTCAAGGGCCAAATAACAGGGAAGTAGAATGAAGAGGAAAATAAATTGAAGAACGGGAAGACAGATTATAATTGCATCCACTTTTGCTAGTGTAACTCTTAATGACAGGAATATTACAACTTTGCTCGTGTGTGTGTGTCTGCAGGCGTTGATGCACTTTATCGTACGCAGATAAACTAACCAAGCGAAGTAATCTCATGCAATTATTTGCCAAATACCACAGATATTCTGAACTGAACGAGCAGGTCGGCAAACTCTCATGCATAAACAAAAACCCTTAAACAAAAGTCATAATACCAGAAAAACACCAAATAAAAGGGGTTATTGTCTAAAGAAGTAGAAATAATAAATCTCAGCTACAGCCAGCAAGCAAACAAGACTTGTGATACAATTATCTTTTTTTGCAAATGCACATACAAAGCAGGACCTAACTTCTGCACCGTGAATGGATACAGAGCTCAAATTCAGGCTTTTACTTTCATGCAGCTAAAAGCAAAAGCAGCAAAAGCACAGCCACAGACCCTAAATGCATCAGACATGCAGCTACACATATTAGTTGATTATAATGAAACACAGAATGCATTCTAAGGGAAGAAAAATAACACATTTGCAAGAGGTGACCAGTGACAGTCCTTTAACTTTTAACTTTGAAGAATGACCAATCTGTTAGGTGCAGTTGGAACTTTAACAACCAACTGAAGAACAACAACACGCATTTTTATGCTCCAATATGATAAAACGGGTAAAGTTAGATTTGAGCCACATGCAGAGCAAAGCTGCTAGCACTGCAAAGTCAGTGAGCCTGTGTACCTTCAGTTTAGACTGAAATTCACGAGACTTTCTCTTGGCCAACACTTGCAGGTGACTAGAGACCTGAAGAAAGACAGCATGAGGGGGAAAGGATGGGAGGAAACAGGGAAAAGAAGGAAGGAGGACTGTAACTATAGAGTATAGGGAGAGTTGATGCAGGGAGAACCCACCTTGATGCTTGCCTGGTATTCACGTACCCTCTTACGAGCCAAAACTTGAATGTGACTAGATACCTTTGGGGTCAAGATTACCCCCATAAAAACAAAACGGAGGGTCTTTCAATTTAAAAACAACCAAGACAAACTACATCCATTAAAGCTAAACAAACAAAAAAGCATTCAATAAAATGGAGCTGAATTTCTAGATACATCTGGAAACAGGCAAATATGCAATTTGTACACAAGTATCAGTACATACCTGTTTGCGGGTACGCGTCTTCCCAGTTCGAAGCTTTATGTAGCGAGCTATCAGCTCATTTCGACCTAGAATTCACATAAGAAATATACCAATTAGGACCCTGAGCACAGTCTTCCCATTGGAATGAAGTAATTCAATCTTAGTGGTATACCATGTTTGACAATGCATGCAGTATATCAGGGTCTCCCCAACTGATTTGGGTGGTCAGAACAAAGGAAGTATATAAGACATGTGTCCAACTTGAGGCCCGTAGGCCGAATCAGGCCTATCATAATTTATCTGGACCTCAAACGCCATAAAAGCATAACTATGATAAAGTAGAGGCATAGGGTATTTTATAAGTGGCTAAAACAGTGAAATAAAGGTGAATTCAGTTATAATACCAGAGCAGGAGTCTGTTTGTGAACTAATCTTGTTCTTTGTGATATGTCAAGATGTTTGTTTGAATAAGTCAATTTCTGTAATAATTGTTGACATTGAATAATTGATTGTATCTGTTACACAGACCATGAAGCTTATAAAGATGTGGAAGAAAACATAGAAAGAAAATATCATAGAACAATGTATTTTCATTAAATACTTACTAATATTTTTTAAAGCCAATAGTCACACATTTAGAAATAAGCATGAAGCATTTCTTTTTCAAATTGTCTTTGTGTGTGCGAGAGACATTTTTTTTTAACTCTCTTTTTAAAAAAAAAAAAAAAAAAAAAAAAGGCTTTACATATCTGCGGCTTTATAATACTCCCATAAAAACAAAAACTATGATCCTGGCCTGGCCGTCCTTGCTTGCAGAATTTCAAAACAAATGACAAATAGGATGTTTGACTGGCAGAATAAAAACAGTGGGGTTATCTGCCTGGGGTTACTTTATTCTTCCTGTTCACTGCTTTCTTCCTCTGCCTCACAAGCTACTAATCAGGCCTGATGATTTGCTCGTCTTTGACCGTAACTGGTGAGCCACACAGGGGAGTTTGACTGGAGGTATGATGGTTAATCACGTCTATGTTGCAACACAGTCAGCAATCCCATTGCCTTTCCAGGAAGTGGCCGAGCCCCTCAGGGACTCAGATGAGTCACATCAGTTAAGTTAGCACAACATAAAATTCCCCCAAAACCCACAAAAAAATAGAGGCCGACTCAAACAAAGCAGACCACTCCACCTCCCCAAACAAGGGGACACAAACCATCTGCTGCCTGCAACTAGTCCACATAAGGCACATAACTGTTGATTGTACAACTGGAGAGTGAGAAGACTGGGGTGTAAAATCTAAGTCCCTATGTTAGCTATCAAATCCAGTTTTAGAAACTAAGAGGAACCCCACAATGTTGAGTTTTTCCCCCCAAATACTACTCTTAAGACACGCTTCATCCGACACTGGGCCGGCACTAAAAAAAAAAAAAAAACACCAGCAGAAATAAGATTTATACATGTGAAACCTGATGGGGCTGTATAAAAGAGGTAGAGTGATATTTTTGGTGAAAGGGTGCAAAGACCTTTAATTTGAAGTAGATTTAGTGAGATAAGATATAGTGAAAAATGTAGAGGAGCTGATGAAGACATGACGGGATGATGTCACCAGATGAGGCATCTCTATTCAATCATCTGTAGCATGCTAATCACTTAGCATTACTGTATAGCATGATGATTACACAGCAGAAGGCCTGCTGGCTCAGCAATATTTGCTTGGACTGGGTATCAGTCTGTTAGCCACACAAAGATTTTCTAAGGAGTCCTAATTTTTAGGTGGAAAAATAATTCATCGGTTAATTCTGTATGGAGCTAAATCGGTCTTAATTTTCACAAATACACACATATGATTCACACGTGCACAGGACAAGCTTCACACACACAGCAAGATTCACGTAAGCATACAAGATTCAGACATGCACAGCACATGATTCGATGATTTCTGGTCCATAAACAATTATAAATTAATTTACAAAGTACCAGCGGTCTTAAACTTCACTGCATTTGTGTGTTGATTTTTCAGACTCTCCTCACGCACCTCGATACACAAATGCATTTTTTTATACAGAGGATGGTTTGCAACCAATCATCGAGCTCCCTTGTATACGCCACTTACAAGAAAGTACTCCACATGGAATTAAAATTTGCTCCGCTCTGGTCCGGTGTTCCTTCAGCTCAGCATACCACGTCAGGCCAGCATACCCTTAGTAATAGGGATTACATAGAGTTTCCTCTGTCTCCGCTCTCCTTACATCCAAGCGCTCTGTTTTATTTTCGCAATTTAGTCAGGTTTTTGTGGTAGTTTGTGTATAAAACAAAAAAAAAAGTTTCTTAAAAATCCAGTACCTCTGTGAATTGAAAATTGTGTTTTGTTAAATTGCGATTATATTGCAAATGTAATTAATTTCCTAACCCTAACTGGTTTAATGTGTTTCTTACAGGACACATCATTCAAATACAAAAATCTAAAGCAGACCAAAATGCCAGCAGATTCATGGTCACCCAACAGTGGAGGGAGTCCCAAATGGAAATCAAAGCTTTTAATAAAACATGATGCAAAATTTTATTACAAAAGATAATTGAAAATGCACATCCAATAAAAATGAATACAGAGCAGTGTGAAGTAATACTTAAGCTACCAGTGCACAAAACAAAATGTTAACTGTGTTTTGACTCATGTCATCTTACTCGGCTGTCCTCTGACCCCCCGAGCGCAGAAGTCAAATCTAAAAAAAACCTGCAGGATAATCGCTAGTTAAACTACAATGTCAGCAAGAAGGGCTGATAACAAACAAGGCTCTGAAGTGATCATCTAATGACACTTCAATCTTATGTTCTGTTTTTGATCAATATGGCCCCTTCTGGAAGGGAGGGAGCAGAAAACATAAACAAACAGGGTCTAAAATTGGAACATGCAGGAATCCAAGGAAAGGTCAGTTTTGGATGACTAATTAAAAATAGCCAGGCACTTTGTTTTAAACTCCTTTTTATTCAGCATTTTAGCTTCAAATCTTCAACAACTTGCTAAAAACAACTTTGATACGAAAGACTCAACAAAGCTATTTAGAAGGAAATGAAGGGCAGACTTAACTTTGTTAAACGTAGCCAAAACTTCACATTCTGCCTCCCAGAATACCAGATGCATTAATATTAAATGCAGACCTATACAGAAACGGGGAACACCCCTGATCTAACAACTATCAACGCCACCCACAAGGATGATAATCCCTGGTTCCCACTGCAATATTATTGTTCAGGTTGTTCCCTCAATCTTTTACCATCCTCCAATATTTGGGGACGCCTTGATCATCATGATATTCCTGTTTTTTTTTTTAAATTAGGATGCAGTTAGTTCAGAAAGACATATGTACCACCCTGACTTCAAATCAGGGATATTTGACATTATGGATTTTTTTGGCCTGATATCCTAGGGTCTTGTGGCTGCACACTGTAAGATCAAACATGTTCCAACTATTTTATTCAATCCAATGTGTGGGATCTGTCAGGATTTTAAAGTCGACCGACAGTCTTAATGTGTGCAACCGGAATACGCCTTTATTCAAGCTATTTGGTGGAAAAAACAGAGCACAAGTAATGGAGATAACTTCAGCTACTGTGAGGCAAGCAGAGTCAACACATTTGGAGGGATAAATAATAATTGGACTGCAGCTAGAGCTGCATAGCTTTAAGAAGCAACCCACATACAAATATCTAGGATATGGCGGAAATATTTGTGTTAAGCCACAACTGAACCACACATCAGAAGGCTAACATGGGCTAGTGACAAAAAATAAAAATGTTTTCAAAAAGTTCCAGTTGAACTAAAGGTCTCAGACTCCATAGGAAGAATGGAAAGTACTGAGAAGTTACCGGGGGTCCAGGGTAAAGTTTCCAGTCAATGAGGATTTATGGAGCAACGTTATCTGTCGCCGTTGGGCCAATAAGTTTTACTGGCTCAAAAGTCAATGCAGCAGCCTACCAGGATGTTTCTGCGCAACCCATGCTTCCCTTTACTGATAAGAGATTCCGATTTCATCCTCCAGCAGAATGGGGTCTCTACCCCTAGTGATGAGGGTTTTGGACCCCTATAGAAACATCTCAACTAAGAGAGCTGGCTCTTTAGGTTAAAAATTTATACTTCAAATTTCTTGGTTACTTTAAATGATTTGATGAAGGTGATACATTAAATGTAAGGTGTTACGAGGAACTATGTTTGACCCACTAGATGACGTTGAACTGCACCCATTCATTGTAACAGCAGCCTTTTTCATGGTTTTGCAGCACTCGCTACACCCATTGTTAAATAGTAAACAGTGTCTATAACTCCACGCCTTTGCTTAGCAGAGACAGACACGACGCCACGTATATATTGACCAAACACACATTGAAGAGAAAAGAAAGTGATCGAAACGGTTACTTCGTAGAGTCTCTCATGGATGTAGTTTGTGACCACACTGCCACAGGTACAGATACCCGCTTTATTAACATTGGTATTAATGTGACTGATTGGCCTGCAAACTACCCAGTCGACACCTACTAGGTGTTACCAAACATTCAATATCAGTGAATATCAATTTTTTTCAATAATTGCGATATGATGTTTGGAGATTTCTACACAGTCTGATTTACAGCATTTGTCAATGACTGGGGATTTGATGCGTCTTTATTTGTTTTATAAGCTGGTGCTTTTTAACTTTTGCTATTAAAATGGGTAAATAAATTTGACCATCTCCTTTAGCCCTGATTAGCGAGCGCTGATTAAATGATGCAGACGAGCAACGTGCCAATTAAAGCAGTGCTGGCATTAACTTATCAGGAACCGCGTTACAAAGGCAGCAGTATCAGCAGAAACCAAGACCAGCTGAGAGTTACGGGCCCTCCAGTGTGTCCTGGACCTCCTCCTGCCTTGACCTGCCTGGAACAAATCCTGAAGGAGTATCAAGGGAGCAAACAACACCAGATGCAAAGGAAGCTGATTTCAGCCGCTTCTATCCTGGATCTCGTTCTTTTCATCGACTCATATTTTATGACCTGGTCTGAGTTAATAGTAGATTTGTGTTTTAATTGGTCCCATGTGCAGAGTTCATGTAAGTTTTTCATGCTCAACTTCATTTACTTTTGAAGAACTTTCAAGGACAGTTTTCAAGCTGATCCAGTACCTTAACTAGTGGTGTGTCAATCAATCGGTCATCGATCATAATCAGCTGGTTTTCATTAACAGGTTTGTGATCAGCGATCACCGTCTTTTGTTACCAATCACTAAAGCTGATCAGCAGTATTTGTTACTTTGCAGGCTGTACAGGCTCAGCCTGCAGCATCTCACCCTCGCTCCTTTACACTGTGCAGCGCAGAAGCAAATCCTAAGAACTGTCATGAGGTACTTTTGTGCTTTGGGAATAAAGTGAAGTTTGCATCTAGCAATGGAAAAATTCCTCAGAGGTGAGGCGCATCAAAACGCATCAATACACTGAATACAACAGATTTGAAACAAGCAGTAGACAGAGTATGATGAGCTCACTGCGAGAAAAAAAAAATGAGAAAAAAAAAATGCAGGTAAAGCGATTCACAATTATCTACACTCTCCTCCATGAACATGATAATCAGTAAAACAAAAACAACCCCCAACATGATTTATTTAATCATGTAAAGGACCAGCAGTGAAAGACTTTGGGCTCCACTGACGGCTCTCACCATTGAATCGTTCTACTGGGGGGTCCGTTCAGTTCCACCGAACAGTGAAGTCTCACAGTAAATGTCTTCTTAATCTTTGTATCTTACAAAAATCCATTTTAATATATGTAATAAGACTTTTTTATGTCCTAACATGATGAATCTGGGGGAGTCAAGCCCCTCCGCTTCTTCCATCAGAACCAGGATATGTTTGGTGTTTCACTCACTGTTTGACACAGGTACCAAAACGCCACAGCAGAGTTTGCCCATCCATAAAACAATCAGTTTTATTTACCAACTTCTGATTGTTGATTTGATTGCAATCTGAATTCGACTTTGGAAATTAATTTTTACTTGACAGATTTTTGCCCCGTCACAGCAGGCACTTGAGTCACAATACAGATGGGTCCCAGATTTTGTCATAACACCGACTTCTCTCCCGACGCAGAGGATGCAAATTGTGGTGGAGAAAACTCGGTTGGCACACCTTGTCAGAATCACACACGCCTACACATCTATAGCAGTGCTTCTATGTCAAGCATGCCTAGCATGTATCTAGCGGTTGTTATACATTCAAAGAAAACCTGTATAGCTAATGTTGTAGCCAGTGCCTGTGTGACTTACTATTCACTATGACTACAGAGTTCAAACTCCACATGCAAAAAGAGCAAAATATTTTCTGCATATTTGCGTTTTGCCAAATGTTGGTTTGCTCAATTTTTATATTTTCCAGCCACATTTGATTAAAATGAAATCCTCCCAACATGGTCGATCAACGTTTCGTCCACGTGGGAGCTATGTCGTCATGACAACAGAGTAGCACATCACTGAGACGAAACGTGGCATAAGGCTACGCCATAAATATTTTTTATTTCGCTATTTTATTTCTCTCTTTAAAGTAAAATATGCATCGTTACAATATCAAACATTTACAAGCACCAGACTGAAAATTCAGGCATTGTTTTAAACCTTAAAACACAACATTAAAATTAAGCATTTTCAATGATTTATGAACCCTGTATGTGATATTCAGATCATAAATTTGGTCATAATCATCTATATTAATAGCAATGAACGTTTAAAATATATCTGTTACTGACTAAAGAACTTAACATACTAGTTTGTCCAAAACCTGCCAGTTGTTCACTGTTTCAGAATATTCAAGTAACCCAGATTGAGGAATACCATTCTCAAGAATTGGCATAGGAGATTCTAACGTATCTAATAAACTTATGATTAAAGGAGTTAAAGAAAGCTGGCCATTGATAGTCATCCAAGGACAGAAGATTTCTCACCATACATCTTGCCCTCATCTGAAAGTATGATCTTTCTCCTCCCACATGGAGGGTAGATGGCCAACGCCTCTTGAAAGCTCTGCTCGATGTCTGGACTCCACACTCCTTCAGGGTCACCGTCCAATCCACGGTCAGCCCCATCAGCCAGTCCCTCTCCATTACCGCTCTCCTCCTGCGCCCCATCAGGGCTGCTTCGGCAACTCCACTCCGACGCAATGATGACGGTTCCAGCAACACCCTCACCTACAACAGATGAAATACAAAGTGAGCTTTCCTGCAGGGCTTCCTGGGAAAAATGGGCAGAAGATCTGTTAATAAGATCTGCTTGATTTTGAATGAGGGTTGCAAATGACTTTATGATTACTGTGCATTTAAAGCCTAATTATGCTATAAACAGCAGTAACAAAAATAGAATAAATAAGTATCTTCCACATTTAAAAACATTACAGAGTACGCCACAATACCAGACGGCGAAAAAAGACAGTAATTTGTGTTTTGAGATAAATTAGACTAAAAGGCACTACAATCAGGAAGGTTTACAGAAATAGAAGAAATACTGTACACAAACTAAAAATAAATCTGAAAATACAAACTTCACTGTGGAAACGCTGGCTTTCATTTACAAAACTCAGGGTAAAGGTTGGAGTTGAGATTTTACAAGGAACATTCACACACATGTGAAACTATGTAAAACCAGCTTTGTTACAGATAAACTTAATATAGTTCAAAATGTGAACTCTGCATTAATGGGTTTTTAAACAGGATGTGATACTGCTTTGCTACGAATAATTAATCCTTCCTGTTAACATCAATAATTATTGATTCAGCATGCGGACAAGTATATGAAAATTAACACTTTGAACAATGCCCGTATCTATTGTCATATATTATAGTTCTTAAAATTGAAACTGAATAGGACAAAGGAAAGCTTGGACTAATAAAATGTTAAAAATCTATGGAAGAGGATTAAGGCAACAGGGAAGAAAAAGTCAACTTATTTTTCATTTTAATATAACACAATTTTGACTTTAATCAAAGGATTTTGACTTTAACCCCAGAATTCTTATTTTAATCTCAGAATTTTCACCTTTTCTCCCAAGATTCTGATTTAAATCTCAGAATTTTCACCTTTTCTCCCAAGATTCTGATTTTAATCTCAGAATCCTCCAAGGATTCTGACTTTTTCTCCTGGGATTCTGGCTTTAATCAAAGGATTCTGACTTCAAACTTAGAATTCTGACCTTTTCTCCCAAGATTCTGATTTTAGTCTCAGAATCCTCCCAGGATTCTGATTTTATTCTCAGAATTAAAGGCAACAGGAAAAAAAGTCAACTTATTTGTCATTTTAATATAACAGAATAATGACTTTAATCAAAGAATTCTGACTTTAACCCCCGTATTAAACCGAAATAAAATTAAAAAATGAGTTGACGTGACTATTTTTTCAGAGGCCCACATCCTCTTCCGTAAAGATCCCAAGATGGGAAATCAGTCTCAAACCCTGTATTTTTATAATATCCTCTTAAGAGTGTGTTAGGGCTCTACGTGTTAAATAGTAAGATAGTAAGAATAGAAATATTCTTTATTTTCTCTCAGTGGTGTAAGAGCAGCAAAGGGTAAAAGGCAGAATGGATGCAAACAGATTCCCACAAGTCAAACATCGAAAAGAAAAAAGGTACATTTCCAGCACTGGAAAGAAAACACTAGTAATTAAAAATACCATGCTCGCATTCAATGAAGTGTTATACCAAGTAAGATTATAAAAATAAAAAGATTGTTCATTTGTGAACAAAAAAATTACAAGAAATAAAAAGTGTGCAAAAAATTATAGGGGTGTAAATATTAAACTTAGTTGACCAATTTTGTTCATTTTTACATATACAAAATATCACAACAGCTGATCATCCTAAACACTGTGTCATGTAAACATGAAAATTAGCTCATTCTGTTAGCATCTAGCCACTCAAAGCCGGAACACGTCACCTTTGTGTGTGTGTGCATTTTACCAGGCTACTCAAATATATCCATATATCCATATTTAACGCCTGGATTTCTAATATATTGCAGCCTGAGTAGATTTCTGAACTCTTATGCCTCTTCATTATCAGAAATTTCTAAAGACAACTAAAATAGGAATCTGCCAAAAAAATAAAAAATAAAATATGGATCCTCCTTGATGAGCTCCTTGGTTGAGATCAAATATTACAAATGTTGGAGGTTTTGTAAATTACAGGATACTTAGATTTTTCTATCTAAACTAGATTTCAAAATAAGACCAACTGCAAGGTTGCTGAAATGCATGACAAATGCCTTGCAACCAGAAATATGATTAAACTTAGCAGAGTAGTATCAGTTTCATCTAAAATTGTTTTCCATTTCCATTGTGAGCACTAACAGAGCTAAGCATTCAGACTCAAAGACAGCAGCTAATGAATTGTAGTATAACTTCTCAATAATGTTTAACTTTATTATTTCAAGCTTACAGATGCACTAATAAGGTCTTCAAACTCAGAGTTAACTGATCTGGCCAGAAGAAAAAACAAATGCTACTTAAACCTGCATATACATACTAACAAAACCTGTTGTTTTGTTTATCTACTCATCTAACTTAAAGACGTGCCCCAAAGTTAGTAACCTTTGCATTTAAAAGAAAATAAAGGCTGTCATTGTTATGGATGACCCCCATTTTCTTTGAACACAGACACACATTCACAATGTGAAAGCTCCCTGATGTGTAATGTTTTCCAGATTGTGGCAAAAATGATCCCAACCACACAACAACCACAGAGCATTAGTGTGGTCTCTGAACTTCCCTGCTGTGGTGGGCCTATACTGTACACTGTGCTTACAAGTCTTCCCAGATTCAGTTACTGCTGAAAGGGTTGAACATTTTCCACAGCGATCAGACAAACTTGGAATCTTGAAAAGAAAATATATTTAAACCTCTATGGTGCTGTATGGTATCTGCTCAGATGTTTCATAGAGCAAAATGACTGCTGGTCTAATATTAAGTTTACTGTAGCAGTGGATCAGCTTGGCATCAACATCTGCAATGCTTTATAAAGAAAAATACACAGTCACACACTAGGAGTGTCTAGTTTATTTAATCCATTGGTCAATAGTAAAAGGGTTGTTTTTATACCTATTGGTGTTGACTATTGTTCTCTATTTGAGTATTATAACTTGATAAAGCTTTTTCTAATATTTATCCATTTTCCTTCATGCTATCCTTGCTGGGATCTCGAGGGGTGCTGATCTCCAGCTGTCAATGGGTGAGAGGCGGGATACATCCTGGACAGGTCGCCAGTCCATCGCAGGGCAACACAGAGACAAACAGGACAAACCTTTTACACTCACACCTAAGGAGAAGTTAGAGAAGCCAATTAACCTAACAGTCATGTTTTTAAGAACGGGGAAAGAAACCGGAAGAACCGGAAAAAAACCAACCAAGCAAAAGGAAAAAAAGCAAAACCCAAGCAAGAAAAACCCGGGCCGGGAAAACAAATCCGAAACTTCCTAACGCAAACCAACAAGGCCAACCAACGCCCCAACGAGCAACCCCCCTTTTCCAAAAAGCCAAAACAAAAAAATAATCAAAATATATGTGGTTTGGACCGATAGCCCATCAGGGAAATATCAAAATGGATCAACTTTAATTTTACGGATTGGTACTCAAAGCTGCAATATTGATATATCAAGATTAAAATCATTATATTGTGAAACCCCTAAAACATAAATAAAAGAAATTAAAATGGTAGAGTGTTACTGTTTGGTTTTTGAGTTTACTGGATAATAATGAAAAAAAAAACTACAGTAATATGCAGTTCCTTGTCTGCTGCTCTTAAAAAAAACAAAAACAAAAAAAACGTAACTAATGATTATTTTGCAAATCAGTTAATCCTTCGATTCTTTTTTCAATTAATAATTGGACAGCCTAAGGTTCCTTAAAGATGTTTTTAACAGAATTAAACCAGGTGAAACTAAAACCTTTCCACTTGAGGATTTCTGGATACAGCATATTGACAGTTGATATTTTCTCTTTATCTTAAATACAAAATGATTTTTTTCCCCTCACAATTTTGATATAATTAATGTTCTAAGTGGGTTGCTCTGTCAGCTTAAGGCATGTTTTACAGTCTCCACCTTATCAGTTCAGTTCAGTAGCTTTTTTTTTTGTCCCAGTATGGGCAATAGATTAGTTGACAATTATTTAAATAATCCATTAATCATGATTAAACCGATTGTTTCAGCCCCAAAAAAAGACGCCAACTTCTTTACTTGTATTCCAACAAATCAAACATCCAGTGATCAACATCTGGAAAATATTTATAACTCCTTTCTAGAGATCAGCAGCCCAGTCGTTTTCCCCTGTTGATTAATTAATGTTTTTCTGGCTTAAACCAAAAACATTATTATGGTTGATATCAGGAGTGTCGTGATACAACTTTTTAATGTCCAATACCGATATTGTAGCTGAAAATATTGATCGATACAGACATTGACCTGATATAAATATTGGCATGAATCCTACATAATTTTGCTTATTTTACAGTTTGGAATGATAGAAAAGGTTTTATCAAGTGTTATTTTTCAGACTAAAATAAACTTTGAACAAAGCAGATCGAAGCAAAGTGATTCTATGAGCTTTCTAATATCTGCGATTTTTAGAGGTAAGGCTTTATAAACTGATATTCAATTTTTGGCAGATATGGCAACAATCTCTGATATCAATATTGGATTGCCAGACATCTCCAGTTTTTATATTAATCATGCTAATATTACTTTAATAAGAAGATCTTCAATAGGGGATGTGCAACCCCTAGGGGATCCACCGAGGTACTGCATGGGGGTTGTGAAAGTTTTGGTTGATTATACTTTTAATTTTATTTTTTATAATTCCCTTGAATTTTTTTCCACTAACTGAAATGTCTTTAAATCCACATTAACATGAGTTCAACACCCTGTAGTAAACAGATAAATGGAGGCAGAAGATGTCCTTCAGTCATCAATGCACACATTCAGCGACACACAGGAGCTCGTTCAAGCTGGGCACCGTTTCATTCACAACACCTGTCCCATCAGCTAGGAAACAGAATCAGAAATACTTTAATAATCCCAGGGAGAAATTACTTTTGTTACATGACACCACCTGTAATAGAGTGACTATAGGACCAGTTTGATATAACACAATTTCACACCATATATATATAATTAAGGGGTCCCCGCTCCATGTTGTCATTAGTTTTGGGGGTCTATAGCCTGGAAAATGTTGAAGGCCCCTGCTTTAATAAGTTAACATGGTATTTAAGTTTAACGTAATATAGTGAGCATTTAAACGTGTATCATATTTCATCAGAGCTAGATTGCAAAGCAGTTAATTCATATTGATTTGATCAAACCTTATTACAATGTTGAGATTGACTAATCATTCAGTCAGTCAATTCCATTGATTTTACTGATCAATGACTAACTGGTTAAATGTTTTGTTTTTGTTTTTTTTTCCAGACAAATAACCATATAACCAAAAATAAGAGTTAACCTTTTTTGGTTCAGTCATCAACAAATAAAAAAAAAATCAGATTTCCTTTTAATTAAAAAATGCCCACCTTTGTAAAATAATCAAACAAAAAGGTTCCTGTTGTGATTTAATCCTAATGGTAGATCAGGCTTCAAAGGGAACCAATAATGGGAATTGGCCGGAAAAGAAAGAGGAATCGGTGCTTTACAAACACTAGGCTGTCAGGGCATTATGGGCAGGAGGTTCATGCGGTTGCGTCGTTTTCATTTTAGCTCCTAGTGGCCAAAAGGTCAGCTGTTCAGTAAAGCACTGAGCTAAATAAAACTATGAGCTCAGCAAACTGTGAAAGGACACATGCTGCCTTCTGCACCAATGGAGGCAGCAAGGGACATGATTACCCAAGCTCTGTTTCATCACTCATTTAATCTGCAACTTCAATTCACGGCCCAAAAAAGAAAAAACATTTAAAGAATCTCATAAAGCCGATATATAGCAGAAATCCCCCCCTAGGAATCAGAAATGAAGCCGTAAAGTATAAACAAGGCGTAGTTTCTTTTGAGGCTTCCTACCGACTAATAGCGAAACTTTTCCAACAAGAGTAGCTAGCATGGAGGAAAATAAAGCCGTTTAGTTAAATGCGAGTTGACAAAACTCAACAAAAAAACATATTCTACCAAAAATGCTGAAAAACAAACAACAAAAAAAGCCACGGTGTCGTTAACGTCACTGTTAGTTTCTTATTAGATGAGCTAAAGTTGCTAACTCTTTAGAACTGCTATGCTAACGTGTTAGCTTGGGGGCTAATCAAACCGTAACAAACTACAAACACAATCCAGAAGATGTAGAAAAGTAATCGGTTATATCACTCTTAGATAACTACATAAAACAACTACTGTCTGCTGAACAGTCGGCGGTCTGATTCAGCAAGTACTCGGCGGGAAAAATGCAAAATATGCCAAATATCCCAAAACTTCCAGCATACACGTAGCGAAGCAGCAGCGGCGGCATGAAAAAGTTGCAGCACAACAAAGAAGGAGATCTGGGAGCTGCTCTCACCTCACAACGGCTTCCCCGCTCCGCTTTTACTGGGACCAACTTCCCTCAGACGAACCAGCTTCTACAAAAACATAGCTCCGAAATTAAACGATAAAAAACAGACCTTGACAGAAGTAAATTTTTAAAAAAGTAGGATGTAAATTAGAAATTTGGTATGAAATCAGCGCTCGGGAAGAAAAAACGCGCAGAGGCGTGGCGACGAAACACACGACAAGCAAAAGTTTTGTGGCTTCCAGCGCAAACTCCTCCCATCGCGGAATGGGAGACTCCTGATTATAGAAGAAGAAACACAGGCATTAAAGGCGAGTTTATACTCAATAAACCCGCTGCTTGAATTCATCTGAGAAGGAAAACCTATTATACAAATTAACTTTGATGGCGGAGCTTAAAGGAGGGAAAGATGGGGTGATATGGAATAAATTATGGCAGGGAAGAGTGAAGGACACCATGAAAGAAAGGAGGGACACAAATAGGCCGGATAAGATATCAAAGTAAGGGCAAATGGAAGAAAGAAGGGAAAAGTGGGGAGAAAAAGAGGGGGAGGGGATAAGGAATGAAGAAGGAAAGGTGGGAGGGAGGAGGCATAAAAGGAAGGATAGAAGGAAGACATTTAAATAATAGAGTAAGAAAAAAAAATCTTGTTAGAATTTTTCTTTTTTTTACAGTTTAAAATCAAGAATTATTCAAGTCAAAATTTTTTCTTGTTTTACTTTTTTCTGTATCCAGTGTGTAATATATATGGAAGAGGATTGGGGCCACTGAAAAAAAAGTTAACTGATTTTTAAATTTTATTTCAGTTTAATATGGCGAAAAAAGTCAAAATTTGGAGAAAAAAGTCAGAAATCTGAGATTAAAGTCAGAATTCTGAAAAGAAAAGTCAGAAATCACACAAAAAAGTCAGGATTCTGAGAAGAAAAGTCAGAAATCTGAGATTAAAGTCAGAATTCTGAGTAGAACAGTCTAAATTCTAAGATAAAAGGGACAATTCTGAGAAAAAAGTCAGAAATCTGAGAATAAATCAGAATGCTGAGATTACAGTCAGAAATCTGAGGAAAAGTCAGAATTCTGAGATGAAAAGTCAGAAATCGGAGAAAAAAGTCAAAAATCACACAAAAAGTCAGAATTCCTAGATTAAAGTCAAAATTCTGAGAAAAAAGTCAGAAATCTGAGAATAAATCAGAATGCTGAGATTACAGTCAGAAATCTGAGGAAAAGTCAGAATTCTGCAAAAAGTCAGAACTCTGAGGGAAAAAAAAGTCAGAAATCGGATAAAAGTCAGAATTCTGAGAAGAAAAGTCACAATTCTGAGAAAAAAGTCAGAAATCTACAAAAAGTCAGAACTCTGAGGGAAAAAAAGTCAGAAATCGGATAAAAAAGTCAGAATTCTGAGAAGAAAAGTCAGAAATTGGTCAAAAACGTCAGAAATTGGTCAAAAAAGTCAGAATTCAGAGAAAAAAGTCAGAATTCTGTGAATACAGTCAGAAATCTGAGGAAAAAGTCAGAAGTCTGAGAAAAAAAGCCAGAATTCTGATATTAAACTAAATTTTTTTAATATTAATATTAAATTGAAGCTTAAAAATCAGTTAACTTTTTTTTATTTTTTCAGTGGCCCTAACCCTCTTCCGTAGATAGACACTAAGTGGGCCCTAGAAACATTTTCCACTTCAATCCTTCCGTGTGACCTTCACTCTCCCCTTTCTATACCATCTTCTCTTTCTGTTTTTCTTTCCTTGTGTCCTACATCCTTTCCTAAAGTTTTAATCATGATGGCGGGAAGGAGCCAAGTTTAAGCCTCACAGGTTTTACATTATTTTGTTAAGAATTATTTGCAAAAAAGACCAAATCTATAAACACATGCTTTGGCTGTCAACATAAGTAGAAATGTGTGAAGATTTAATTTAATCAATATCTGTACTTTGAACTTATCAATGGTAATTCTGTTTTTAAATGGTTTAGGGCATGTGTACTATATTGGCAGTTTCCCGATAAACAACTTAAATTTTGAAATTGATATAAGTAAGAAATCAAGTGCTCTCAGGGGGGCCTCTGAGATATGCAGCTCTAAGCTGCTTCTTGGTTTGCTTCTACCTTTAGTCACCAGAACATTTATATTTATTGTCATTTTTAGATTTCTATGTTTCAAATGTCTCCACTGAGAACAAAGTAAAATGAAAGTCCAATTTCTTCAATGCAAAATTATCTAAAGATAAATGATAATTTCTTAAATTAAGTCTGTTTGCTCTTAATCTGAGCAGGTAAATAAGATGTGTTTCCAATGGAAATAGCATTTTTGCCCTTAGAGTAAGAGAATGAGATATTATGCACTTGAAATAAGACAATGCAGCTTTTTTTCCTTATTTTAAATGTAGGCGTTCATATTCCATTAGCAAAGAGTCAGTTATTTTAAGGAAAACTGACCTACCTAGGTTTCTTATTTTTGTACTTTTGCTTATGTGGACAACACTTATATAAATAAAGCTGATTCTAATCATTCTGATTCTGACAGAAGGGTGTGAATACATTTATCAATGACATGCACTTACAACACAGTTACACTTTTTTTGTGCAAAATTTTAAAAATTCTTCCACAGTTAAGAAACACTTATTGTTGGCAAACCAAAGGACTGAAACTAACTTGATTCTGCTGGTGTCTGACATGTGGAAACATGTCTGAAACTGAACCTGCCTTTACAAACGTTTCCCATATAGTAAGGTTCGCTAGACTTTTTTTCTTTCTTTCTCTTTTTTGTCTTTGAAGCCCCAAGACATACTTAATTAGGTTCTAAGTATTTGTTTAAAACATGCCAAGTTCATTTCCCGGCAAGGCACAAGAATAAGTTGAAGCCTGTCTTCTAGTATGTCAAACTTGTTAACTTGCTTTGAAAATGTCTGAAAGACTTTTTGGAAGATAACTTCTAATGTAACGTCAGTTAAACTTCTCTTTTAGACATAAAGATAAAAATAAAGATAAAAGTGGAACTGTTGTGCTTCTTCACCTCCTTATATCTTGGCGTAGCTCTTTCCCTTCTTGCTAAGTACCTAATTTGGTTAACATGTTCGATCATTTGCTGACAATACTGCAATGCTATTCATAATAAAATTAAATACATTTATTTGAAACTTATAAAATCACAAAGAGAATTCATCCTAACCTAATAGATAACATAATTTGTTGACCAGTTTCTTATGGTGGTTCTATAGAGCTACACTGAAATCTTCCTAAACATTGCAATTGTAGTTTGTTCTTGTTTTAATGTTTTTAAAGAAAAGGTAAATTATAATTGTGGTTTAAAGATGCATTCTATTAAATTTTTAACAGACACAATTTACACTCTGGAACTTGAATTTAAGGATGGACGTGTTGAAAATTACAAGCTGTATTTAGAAACCTCAGCCACTAGGTGGCAGACTCGAGCTTTCAACAAGCACGTGGCCGATAGCCACCAGGGCCGCAAACGTGAATGTGTCTAATGAAAAAAAACAAGAAGCATGTTTCATGTGTTTGCAGGTAACTTCTTACTTACGGGAATTGCGTTAATGTGCATTTTGAACGGCTCATACCAAAACTTACCAAAGAATTTTCGTTTTTTAGTATTCAGGGAACTTGACAGAAATCATGGCTTTTGCTTTATTTCCTCATAGGCATCAAACCAGCTGTGAAAGGTAAGTGCAAGGTAAGTACATGGTGGTAATTTGGGTTCAAATATTTAGGTTCTTTATTTAGAAATATCAATAGTTAATAGAAATATAGGCTATTAACATTTATGGCCTGATTGTGAAAAATTAACTAATGTCTTGAATGTCTCTATGTTTATAGCTTTAAACTAATTAGCATTTTCTTTTATTCTTACTATTGTAGTCTATTTCTTTATTCTGTAAACTATGTCAAACCTTTCTCTTATTGGAGAAACTTGGAAGTTATAACTTATTAAGTAATTAACTTATTAAATTGTTATTTTTTTGTTCTTATTTGTCCACACTAATCCTGGATATATGTAAATATTCAGGTGATTATTATCAACCTTATTTTTCTTAAAATAACAAGTTAACCTAGTTTGCATGTGTCATTCTAACGAGCTATGACTGTACCTTTTGGCAAACATCTGATGGTCATAAAGTCGTATAATTTGACAATGTGTAAAATATTATGAAATATAAATCCATATGATTAAACTATCAAGTTATACCTAATGGGAATTACCATGCTATTTGATTTCTTTTTTCTTTATTTCCTTTTTCATATTTTGCATTGTTTTAAATTATATGATCCTACATTCTCCTATGTTTTTGGTTTTGTAATTCTATACAGAGTTAACATGCATGACACCGACTGTGACTAATGTACACATTCTACTGGAATGTACATAATTTAATATAAATCCATCTATAGGATTAGGTTGTACTTATCTGACCATTCATTTCTGGATATACAGTGAACCTATCTGTTTTTGGAAATTTGAGCTATTGTATGCATACAAAAATGTATTTAATTGAGACAGTTGTAGATTACCCTGAGAAATATAAAAAATGTACCACAGAATTACAGTAGAACTCTAATTGCTCTGTAAACAGTGACTTAAAATTATGTGGTCCTCTGAATATTTACTGTTTTGTACATCTACAGAATGATGGTCCATCAGACCACATTCGATATACAGCGATCCATACAGAAATTCCATGGAATTCATTAGATACAGCTATTTAAAGAGGCAGGAGAGTTTTTTTTGGTCCAAACTAGACTTGGACACAGCCACTCGATACCAGGAAAAACTAGACTGGGAACATGTCCATGTGTGAACTGGGTGTGATCACTAAAACACATTGTTATCATGTACAGCTATCAGAGCCGGTTCCAGAAAAATAAACATATCAGAGCTGGCACAACGTTTACAAACTCTACAAACTTATCTTAATCCCATTTAAGTAAATTAATAGCTGTGGTTCCAGTGCACATCTGCCTATGCAGCGTTAGAGTACAGTTTAGCTGCGACTATATTTGTCTTCTCTTCCTTCTCTCACTGGCAGAGGGACAGCAAAACCGAGAGCTGGATAAAAGCCAAAAGAGGCCGGCCTGCCGTGCAGCTGAAACTTTTACAAGCCAAGCAGGAAGAGACACGGGGACCAATCGAAAAAGAAAGGAAGAAAAAAAGTGAGACAGACATCTGGACTCTTTTCTTTTTCCTGCTTCTCTCTGTCTCTCCCTTCTTCTTATTCTTTTTTTTAAGCCATACTGTACTTGCACGCCTTCCCTGGCAGGGGGTAAATGTGGGGCTCGGGGACAGGACGGGGAAGGGGAGTGGATGGAGGGGGGCATTTGGGGGGGCAAGGGGCTGTCTGGGGGGTTTTGGGTTGGGGTGGGACATTGGGTTCAGAGGGTTCAGTTGAGGAGAGAAATAAATTCATAAACAACAAAGGAGACGTGACGTCACGATGAGGGGCTGTCCAACCTGCTGGCTGAATCTCGGCTTCCATGGAAGAACCGGATCGTTCACACTACACGTGTTTGCGTGTGTGTACAGTATTAATGTGTGTGTGTGTGCTCTTTGTGCTGTTGTCCTGAAATGTCTTTTGGACTTTGAGCAGAGATACTGGACTCCAATGGTCTGTTTTGTCTCTGCTTTGAGCTTCCCAGGACGAGGGGAAGTCCTTCCAAACTCTCTGCTCTTATCTTAGTCCCTTCAAAGGACTCAGTAACCATTTATCCAGCTGCTACATTAAGGAATCAGCTGCTCTGGTGTATTAATCCCAATTTTTTTTTCAAATAGTTGATGGTAAGTTAAAACGATAGAATTTTTTCATCCTACATTTTTTAAAACCTGGACGTACTTTAGAAGCGACTTCAGCCTTTTTCAAAATGACACAGGCTCAGGAGCGAGCTCTGATTGGCTGACTCCGTCTCGGGACAGCAGCTCAAACACCAGTGATTGGTTGGAAAAGACAAAACTGACCTTGTATGAGAAAAGTGATTTATCGTTTATCTCCTAATCACTGACATGATATGCTGACTTAATCATGCTGAGTCCTGTTCCAATGTGGTTCATGCCAGAATGCAAAACGGAGATCTGAGAGGATCCCAGACTGTAGAAGAAGAAGAAGAAAAAAATGTAGTTCCTGGAATATCCTCCCTGCTCACCCACTGATTCATTTAACTGCATCTAGAAATCCCTCCCACTCAGTAGGGCACTAAAGGAGGGAGACGCTGAAAGAAACTGGGCAGCTCTGAGGTTCTGAACACTGACTCCTGCGTGACTCCTTATTTTTCACCTACGAATGCTTAAAGTTTGATTTGAATTTATTTTTTTAATTTCCTATTGAGATAAGAGAAGACGGAAGAAGTGTCTGGACCTGCTGGTGTGTCTCCGCCATGTGTTTTCTGATGTTGGATGATAAACATGCAAATGTTCGCCAGCGCTCCTCGCTGCTGGCTTGCTGCTTTGTGTCACACTGTCTGCTCATGACAGTTCATGCTTCCTCTCCCTCGCTTTTTCTTCTCTTTTCGTGGCACACTGTCTTTCTAAACTCCTCCTTCTCTCTCTTCCTCCTCTCACTACAGCATGTCCCCTCCCTTCCTCCTTCAATGTCCTCCCCACACCACAACCCTCCGCCGCCCGACTCTGCCCTCCCTTTTCTCTGCTTCCCTCTTGGCAGCGGTGCCAAAGTGGGCAGGCAGACGGAGGCAAACGCATCACAGGGCAGAGCAGAGGGCAAATCAAAGGCTGGCGAATTGATCATGTGTGTGTTTGTGTTTTGGACTGTCCTCTCTCTCTCTCTCTTTCTCTGCGTGTCTGTGCGCAAGTTCTCCTGTGGTCATACGCACTGCAAGTAAGGTAAGTCTTTGAGGGAGTCTCTGATTTTAAGCCCTTTTGCTCCTTACTGTGTACACTCAGTTTGATATTCTGGTTTGTGCATTTTTTTTTGGTTACAGGGCTGTGTGAGAGCTGACGTCCCTCTGTTACTCTTTGTATGGACGGACGTACTCACGCCAGTAGGAGGGGATTGTGGGAAAGGGGGTGTAGCTCTCAGAGGGTGCGCTCTACTCCTCTTGCTTCCCTTCTTCCCGCCATCACGGCCCTCTTTTCAGCCAGTCGTCCTGCCCAGCCGGCCCGTCCGCCCGCCTGCCTCACCACACACAGGCCTCAGGTACTTTTTTCACCTCTATCCCTGCAACACCTCTTCTTGTCCTACTTACTGTCCTGTAAATTTCTCTCCTGCAGTTTTCTCTTGCCTTCCTCTCTGTCCTCCATCACGGTCTCCCTCCCGTAAAACGTGTCTGCCGTCGTCGGTCGCCAACGCCGCACCGTTTTCGCCACACCACATCGTGCTCGCCACCATTTGGCCTAACGGACTCGGCGGCAGAAACTTATTTCTCGAGCCGAGAGGCCAACTCCCCGCTGACCATCCTTTTTCTGCTGCTTACTTTGCCCCTTCTTCTTCTTCTCCCCCCCCTTCAAAGCTCCAGTAGACTCTGGCAGAGTGGTACACAGTCTCTCTGTAGCTTTCTTTAGTGAACAGGTGTCTGTTTGGAGGCTGGCATTATTAAGAGCGGGCCTTCTCGGTCACTCCTGACCTCAGAGGGTCAACTCATAGAGCTCAGGTCAGTAAAAGTTAAACACTGACCAACCAGAGAAAGAGCTTGTCTCTCGGCGCCATTTTGATAGATAGCATAAAGATCATAACAACATAGTTTATTATTTTTCCCTGTAATCTGTGTGCGCTGTCTGCCAGGGACGGAATTAGGGTAAGAAGTGGCATTCCTCACAGCGACACGTGTGTTTGTGCAAACATGTGTTTAGTTTTATCTCTCTGCAATGTAGGGGTGTGGCAGTTCGCTACAAGTCGGCTGTTTGTCCTGAAACAATGACTTAAAGCCGACGACACAGAGATGTATAGCATGCTTAAAGTTAGATGGAAAACCAGGCGGAATCAAAACTAAGTTTAGGCAAAAAGTTGATATTAGTTGTCCGGTCAAAAAGATTGCAAAAGGTTGTCGACATTAAAGCAGAGGAGAGGATGCTTTTGTAGTGAAAAATGCTCTGGTTAAAAAAAGATTAGTTGTTTTTCCCACTTCCTGAAAATAGATAGGAATGATACTTAGCTGTATAAAGATCACAAAAAGGCACCAAAGACAAGAATAGGTTATAAAAAAAGCGAATATCGAGCTACTTTTGACTTCGAGATAACAAAACAAGGGAATCAGCAAACAGTTTTATCCTTTTATCAACATACTTGTAGAACTATAATGACATATTGGCATTTAAAGTTTCTGCTGTATTTAAAAATCTTATTGCCATACTGTATCTAGGTCTAAATAGAGGTTGGTGTTAAAATGGCGCCTATATGCCACGTGTAAACACGAGCAGACCCTTTCAACATGCCCCTCACAATTCGTGGGTAAGCTGCTGCCAGTTTCTTTTTATCAGACTTTGTCATTTCCCTTTGCTTCACACGATTTAAATTGCAGCCTAATGCTTAAATATGTTCGTTTTTTTTCAAAAAGAGGAAGAAAATCTTTTATTCAGATACTGAAATAAGAAGAGGATTTACAGAAAGTATTTTGAGAAAAATAGAGAACAAGTTACAGTAGAGAGGCAGAAAGAGAGTGGTAGGAGTGGAAGAGCTCTTTCCCCGCCCCTCTCTTATCCTCAGATGAACTTATCGTGTTGCCTCATAATGTTTCTGAGCTTTTTTTCTCCTAGAGGCAGTCAGGCTAACTTCCTGCATTCAGGCTCGGCTCAGTTGATTGGCTGACATGGTGGCTGACCAGCCATAGTTTGCAGCGAGGCAACAGGAAGTTTCTCTTCTTATGCAGGAAGCTGCAGCTGTTTCATCCTGACATACACCACTTTGCACTTTGCACGCATTTGAAAAAAAAGAAACACGCACACAAATCGTCTGCATGCTGTATATATTTGCATGTGTGGGGGGACTCAGGCTGCATGTGCATGCCTGTTTATAGAATTTGTAAATGCTATAACACGTGGGCGTGTAAGGACACGTCAGATAAGGACTGTGAGCTATCAGAAACATTTACCATCATGGTGACTCCACATTGAAATAGGGAATAAAGCAAATAAAATAGAAAAATCCAAGAGAGGAACAGATGTGTAAATGGCAGAGGTTAAAAAGTATTTTTTTGTTTTCCAATTCTGATTTGTAAAGAGAGAGGAAGGCCTTTGAAGAAACTAGTTATAGATTGTAAAAACTATTAAGAAAAAGCATATTTGGTCAGTGGTAATGTTTGATTCCTATTTTGACTGTTATTAATGTAAATAAAAGGGCATTATTGGGTAAGAGATTATTAACCTTAAAAAAAGTACCACAGCTACAAGTTTTAAACCTTAAACCCGTACCACGATAACATAATTCTATCTAAAAAGATCTGGCTACTATTTTCTTACAGCTCTAATTTGTGGCTTTTTAGACCCTGCATCTTGACTATCGGTAGTTTTTGAGTCCAAACAACAAAAACCTCCAAACAACTGCATTTGTTTTCTTAAGCATGTAAGGAAACCTTTATTAGCTTCTTTTTAACCAGGTGACAGGTTGTGCATGGCAACAAGTGGAGGAGGGGCAGTACTCTATTGCTCTTTGATCCACAGAAAAAGCAGTAAAACACACTGATTGTTACTCTAAACACCAACACAGGGAGCGCTGTGCAGTTTTTGTCAGTTAGTTATTTTTGTGCCCCCAGATATAAAGATGGCTGCTCTAGAATCACATTTCAGACTGGCTGACAACACGTGTTTACAAAAACCGCCTCATAACTGAAAAACGTATTTTTAGCTACTAACAATATAGTTATAACTAACATTACTAATACTACTAATTTTAACCTTTGCTTTGAAGGTTAATTTTACACTTTATCACTTTGATTTATAGAATTAAGCAAAAATATAGACTAAACACCCGTTTGATATGATAGCAGGTTTTTACTGCTTTGTGGAGAACTTTGTGCTTTCTTTTCTTATCTCTAAATTAAAATGTTAAGAAAAAAATACAACGATTAGATTTATGGAAAGCAATATGTTGTTAGTTCAAACCAATCATACAGACAAGTCATTTAAGGACACTAACATTTGATTAGTAATAAAAAAATGTAGCCAAGTACACTTTATTACTACAGCTACTTAGTTTTTTTCTCTTAGGAAGCCCAGCCAATTGCATTATGTTGCTGCCTGTAGCAATCCCTGCTTGGACATTAGCTGAGTAATTTTTCAGGCTGCCATCTATAGCAAGCAAATCTGTAGTTGTAGTTTTCTGACTGCAGCTTTAAACCAGCAACTGTTAGTTTCAGCTGTCTGCCATTTTTTTAAGACAACCAAATTGATATTTTTTCCTCTTTCAGCCAGCTAACCGGCAGTGCATCAGTCATGTTTTTTAAAATCATGTTAAACTCGTTATTGTTACCATAGGGATACAAAAATGTTTAAAAAAGCATAGCCATATATATTCTACTGCAAAAGGTACATTTGTGAAAAGATTTGTACTGCCTTGTTGGTTATTTAGTTATGTTTCATTCTAATGTTTTTTTTTAATCCCAGTTCATGGCTTTGTCTGAGCTGGCATCACACATAACCATAATATTACATTTGTGAAAAGCTGCACGCCTAAGAAGAATATTATATTTCACTTGAATATCCAGACTTTTGGCAACATCATCGTGCTTTCCACTATCATATCTATGCCTCTCCCTGAAGTCTCAGTCCAGCTTTTTCATCTCCATAATTATATGTAGTTGTAGCGGAAGAATCTAATAAAATTAGCCGGTAAAGCAGTAGGTCCTTAAATGCATGCAGGTGAGGCAACTGTGATGTTTGTTTTTGTGTAAGCCAGGGCATATGGCCTTACAGCCCCCTGTGCACATACACATATGAGCATGAGCCGTGTGAGTGTTCAGACGGGTTGATGAGGATATAAAGAACATCAAAGCGGGCACCATGCCAGGTAATATGGAGGAGGCTCAGGGCTTGCATCCTGCGCTCTTAAATGTAGGAGTGAGGCCTTCTGTGTAACAGTGAAAAGATGAAAACTGCCCTTTTGATAGACTCTCTTATCAATTTATAAATAGAGGATCAGAAATCCTGGCCGGTGTAAAGGAAAACATCTATATGCATTTTTTTGTAGAGAGATTTCTTCATCCTTCCATCTATTGTGCGGCATACTTCCTCTGTCAATGCCAGCTCCCCAACTGTGCCTCCTCCTCCCCTTTTTCCTTTTTTTTTTTTTTTTTTGCCCACCACCTCCTTACTCCTTATTGAAATTCTGCCTGGCACAGAGATGCTGCCCATTCTTGGCACAAAGCTCAGGGAGAGAGAGGGATGGAGAGAGGAAGAGAGTAGGAAGGAAGAAAACACACACAAGAACCTGCACCAATCGTTGGGTCCCCCCCTCTTCATCCTCCCCCACCTCCTCCTCCATGGCGTCCCTGTGCCAAGCATTCATCCCGTGTCGTGGACGAAGGGACCAGGCAAGCCAGTAGGTATTTCCTTGCCTCTGCTTCCTGCAATAATCCGCTCCAAATTTGAGGAGTCTTCTTGGCAGCTGAGTCTTCTGTGAGCACGTTTTCGGGGAGCTTTGCTAATTCGTTTGTGTATTGGTTGAGGAACAAATCCTGCATCCGGAGGGGGGGTTGAGAGGAAGCGAAGGCCTTTTGTTTCCATGATATTTATTTATTATATTTATTTTTGCATGGTTTGCCATAGAAGTGACTTTTTCTTTTTTCTGGTGTTTGGACATAAGGAAAATTAAAATCTAAGCTCCAAGATTTTCTAACGTTCTTAACAGGAATTAGTTCTATTTGCTATAAATGAAATAGAGGGAATGGAGATGACTTGCTTTTTTAACAGCATTTTATTTTTAGTTTGATCTAATGTCAAATATTGTTGCAACTTGCAAACAACAGTTTATTCTTGTCTATTTCTTCAAAAAGAAACCTGTTGACCGTGTAGCAAGCTAACATCTGACAACTGAAGAGTTTTACCACACGGCGTCTTTAAAAAAGTTGGAACTATCATCCAAAGACAAATGCCTCTGCTGAAACAGGAAATTGTCTGCAGAAAAACATTATTTTTTTTCAGTTACAGCAGAGTAGTCTTATCAGTGCACAAGAGGGCACAAGGTTCGTGGTTCCTGGTTCACTCCTAATGTCAGCTTGGAGACTTGTGGCCTTTATTCTGCAGCAACAGATGCAGAGACTGTCAGATGGACAGAAGAGATTTATCCGTTTTTGCCTCCCTTGTCTGAGACCTTCCCCAGCTGCCTGAACAAGCTTTGCAGGGCATTCATCCTATAGCTGCTGACAGAAAAAAAAAAAAAAGATTCCCCCCAGCTGAGAGCCATGCATGTCCTCCATAAAGCTTAGAAAAGTTTGCAAACTCAGTCAGCAGAGGTGCTCACATGACTGACAGGGTGCAACCTCGTTGCTTCCGCTAAGGCGGTTTGCCAATCATTCACTTTTAACCCAGCAGCATTTAATGTTTGAAATCCTGATATTTTTCAACCAATTTTTTTCCCATGAATCTGTTTGCTTCCCTCTCCAAGCACAGCTTGTGTCAAGGGAATGTTTCTTGGCGCACACATACAGCTCAAAGGTCTGCTAGTAGCATTGTGGCAGAGGTGGGCATCAGGCCAGCACACACACCCCCTGCCCCGTTCTCTCTGTCTGGTCTGCTGTAATCAGACTAGTGGGGTTTGCAGCATACTAACTACAACCTAGTCTGGACTACGTCTCGGGGGTTGTGGCTGTATGCTAATTTATGCAAGCAGTGCACCTTCTAACCCATTCTGTGTCTTCTGAGGCCCGAGCCTGGCATTTAGTCTGGCACTTATTAACCCTTCAGCGGCTGCTGTGTTAACCTGCTGGCAGGTTCCAACGCACCTCATATGAGCGGACCTTTCTCTGTGAACCGTCCAGCTGCCTGATAAGAAACAGTTTCTTCTGCCTGAGCTTTCGTGATTGAGTGTCATAAGGGTCGGTTGGCTTCGGCTCATTGCTTGGCACGCGATTCATTCTCTCTAACTTGTGATACAACAGCTGTTCTTTCTTCATTGTGAGGTCTGAAGGCTCAGGAATGAAAGGGGAGGTGGGGGAGGCACAAGGTGGACCTCGTAATGTTTTTAAGCAGACCTAAAATGGCCGAAGCCTCACAGGACGCCATTTTGTGCTTCCTTGTTGTGTTTTGGGGGGCAGAATCCCAGCTTTGTATTCAATCAGACGGTGGAAGCCGTGTTTGCAGGCATCTGTATCTGCGTACCTCCGACTGAGAGGCAGCAGCCACTCCAACGCAGGGATAGCCCCGCTGGAATGAGCTCAGTTTTTTTGGCAAAAACCGGAGAAGGATTCCTGGCACAGAATTGAACAGCTCTCTCTCTCTTTTCTTTCCTCGTTCGATCACATGCCAGAGACTCAGGAAGCCAGTGAGTTGTTTGTTAGGCTATTGCACACTAGCGCTGACTTGGCGGATGTCCGCCTACCGTTCAATTATTTTTTCTGTGATTTATATTTTAGGAACAAAGTCGCAAATTTCCCCCCTTCAACAAAACAAGCTATGCTGATCAATTATAATTTGTATTTTTGTTCTGTGGCTTGTTTGGTTTGTAGTTATTATTATTTTCCTTATTTGTGGTTGTCGCATTCATTCTCATTAAGCATGAAAAGCTTTTGCCAGAATCTGGAATTTTCTGAGAAAATGGTTTTAAGAAAAGCCTACAAGTAAGTCACATTGTTCGTCAGGGGCTCATCTGTGAACTCTCTATAAAAACATTTATAAAGTCGTATGGAGCATGAGTTTATCACAGTAACAGTCTCTGTCTTTTTGTTTCTGTACCCTTGCAGGAAGATGACCTTTGTGGAAGTTTGGCGTGGATGCAGCATGGATTGTGTCCTTGGGGCTGAGGTAGTAGATTGAATAGTTGTGGGGTTCTTTAGCCTCTTTTTCAGATAACTATACAATCTACTGTCTTTCCCAAGGAGACAGCTGAGTCAACCGATCGTCAACTGTCGTCTAAAGATCGGCATTTATGATGCCCCAAAAATGCATGCAGTAATTAATTTAGCATGTTTATTTTTGTATTTCCCCCCCCGATAAGTAAAGGTATGGTGTGTTTGACTCGGGTTTTGTCAGGGTGAGGTAGTAGGTTGTATAGTTTGGTAGGTGGAACTGCACCCTGCTGAGGTGATAACTATACAGTCTATTGCCTTCCCTGAGGAGCCCACTCCACACTTATGGATCTTCAAGAAAATCTCTTGGCTGGACTCTTAGTTATTCTCAGACAACATACAGAGGCTGTGATTGTCTTATTGGATGGTTTGCATTTACTTTATTGCTTTATTGCATGAAAATGTTCAATGCTTAAAGACATGTACATATCAATAAAAACATTAAAATCCTTTAAATCTTTTGTTAAAAAAAATCACAGTAAGTAAGGTATCTCTTAAAGTTATATTTCATAAAAGCACAACACACTGCAATTCTAATTCTAGCTGATCAGCAACTGTTAGGTTTGTGGATCTATGGTGCCCTCTAGTGGAGCTTTGATAAATTGCTCTTACTAAAATAAAGTCTTCATTAAATCAAACACTGTTAAGGAAGTCAGATATGTTTCATTATTATTTTAAATTGAACAAAATCCGATTTCATAACTGCTTTATAATGACAGAGTGAAGCTTTGGAAAAAAATAAATCTATTACATAAACCTCAAAGTTTCATTACTTTAATTAGTGGCCTGCTGTGGTTTGTTGATTTGGGTTGTTTCTAGTGAAGCAGTTCAGCTTTAGTGTGAGACGCCTCCATGTCTGAGCATAGGCCCTCTGGATCTTGGGGATGCGATACGCGTAGACCAATGGGTTAACTGCTGAGTTGGCATGAGACAGGAGAATACCTGGAGAAGGATTGTTTTGTTACTGTCATAATTGTTATCTGCAGTCACACAACATAGAAAATAAAGCATAGCTTGAAGCAGGATTTTCTTTATCCATAAATTGTATTATTCACTTTAAAAAATGATGCATAGTCTGTAATAGAATTGAAATACCTTTGTTGTTTTTACATTTTTGTGTGACCATGGTAAAAACAGATAGGAAGAACGCTTAAAGGGATGCGTGACACAAAAAAAAAAAAAAAACATGGAAAAGAACAACATTTCTAAGACATACAGAAGATAAAAAAGGATGAAAGAGAAAAAAAAAGTGCAGTTATAACTTGGAAAGGAAGAGTCAGATAAAAACAAGCAAAAAGAAAAGAAAAAAGCAGCTTGTTTACAGAAAGCTGGAAAACTTGCAATTTGTTGTTGAAATAGTAGCGGAAATGAATTCTTATTTTTATTTAATGCTGCATTTATCACTTGAAAAAGACAATATAAATGCTTATAAATATAATAATATTAAAATTACATATTGTTATGTATTTATTTAAAAGCATAATGTGTTTACAGCCAAACACACACACACATATATATATATATATATATATAGTCTTCATAACATTTGGTTCAACTCCTGTGAGACACTTTTCTTGATCCTGCGCTTTTCGTTGCCACCACCAAGCCTGTAATTTAATTCTGGCTGTTCATTTGACCTTTGTTCTTGAATCTTTGGACGGCTTTAAATCTGTTGGTTTTCTATCATGGACCTTGCTTTCAACAAATCCTGCAGTCTTTCAGTAAATTTGAGCCACTGCTTTGGGCACCTTAATGCCACCCTACTGTGTTCATCCCAAAGCCAGTTCTGAAATTTTGGGGGATCATCTTCCTTTTTTCAGGGTTTTGTTCAAAAAAGAATCCTCTTTCATCATAACTTCACTCTCTTTGCTCAGTACATCAACAAAACAATCCACAGCTTTAATAGTTTAATAGGTGTTTGAAATCACTTAGACGTGCAGACTGCTTCTACAAACATTTGTGAAAGAACGGCTTGCTCTCAGGAGCTAAAGGAATTCCACTGTGGTCTTGAGATAGGATCAGAGATTTGCAACAAGTCCAAACATGAACTTTCTTCACTCCTATATATTCCCACATCAGCTGCCGGTATTAAGATTGGAAATGACGGTAGCTTAGCCATCTTTCTACAGGCTGCATAACTGACGAGCAGAGTGCTTAGAGGTCACCAACCTTTGGGAGATTCAATTGCTTCAGGACTTCAAACATCATTTAGCCTTCAGATAAGTTCAAGAAAAGTGCATAGAGAGCTATATGGAAAGGCTTTCCGTGGCTGAGCAGCTTCTCCGAAGAGTCTGTTTGCGGCAGAAAATCAATCCGGTCTGAATGTATCATGACAAGTGTAGCATTGTCTCAAGCGTTTTTTTGTTTTGTTTTGTTTTTTGTTTTTTGTTTTTTTTTTCCAGGAGCTGGGCTTGGTCCCTTAGTTCCACTAAAAGGAACTAGGAATGCTTCAGCCTACATAGACCATTTGGACAATTCCATGTTCTCACCTTTGCGGTCAGAGCTTGAAAATAGTCATAATGGTTATAAAAAATATCTCTAAAAGATTTTTAAAACTTGTTTAAATATACTCCTTGATAGATCTTCAATGAGTTACTTGGACCTTTCCATTATCTCTGTGTTAAGTTATGCCAAATAAATATTTTTTATGCTGGAAATGAGACCATCTACCATCAGTCGCTCATGGTCACTATCTGGAGCTTATATGACAGTGCTTGACAAGTTACAAGACATTTAGAAAAATTTAAATGTAAGGTATATACATGTAAAATGTATGAGTTTTCACCTGAATCATTTTAAAGCAGCGTGGAAAAGGTAAAAACCACTATAAATTGAAATGTCTTGACCCAATATATTATTTTGTACAAACTCTTGAAGTTGTGTGTTATGTAAACAACAGCTGAAATAAAATCAAAACATTAAGAGCCTGTAATGAATGTGACATTAGAAATGCTTCATGTTCATTTCTTCCAGGGGTTGTAAGCTGATCATTTTTTTTTTTAAAACGTCAGCATCTGTGTAAGAAGTTAAAATCAACAATAACTTGCCTGTGTAAAGTGTTCCCTGCGTCACCGCTTGAGGTCCCATGAAGAGCAAAAGACAGTTCATTGAGTGCAGAGGAATCCAGCAGCATGCAAATAATGTCAGAACCAGAGAAAGTGAGCAGGCTAGCCTCTTCTCTCTAAGCAGCGAGGCCTGCGCTTGAAGGCAACAGTTTTTTAGACGTTTGTGCAGGCTCCAGAAGATGATGATGTATAGAAATGTCATAACTAGCAGAGGAGCCATTATGCATCCAAAGAAATTGAAATAAACCATAAAGGGCAGCGAGATAACTGAGAGGAAGGTGCATTGGGAGTAGCTGGGAGAGGCAGAAGATGTGTTGGTTGAATAAACCCCAACAGAAATATTGTGCCAACCCAACAGAGGGGTGAAACCCAACAGAAAGGAAAGAATCCAGCAGACGGACATGGCTAACAGTGTGCACCTCTGGGTGACGATGGCTTTGTATCTGAAAAGAGAAAAAAATAAATAAAAGGCAATACATAGGAGAAAATTATACTTATAATTAACGTGCTTGGGAAATTACATCACCTTTACCTGAAAGGCATGTGCAGCCGCAGGTATCGGTCAATGGCAATAGCCAGCAGAGAGAGGACGGATGCTTCAGTCAGCACAAGCACAACACAGCTAAGGAGCAAGCACTGGTGGGAGGTCAGACTCACCCGGCCGTCTAACAGCACAGCTAAAGGCACAGCAGCTGCACCCACCAAAAAGTCAGCAACAGCCAAGGACACCAAGAAGCAGAAAGTTGGCCGCCGAAGGCAATCTTGGATGCCAAAAGCCACTGCACACACCACCAGCACATTCCCAAAGCAACATGCCACAGCAATCAGCACTTCCAGCACTGTATAAGTCACCCATCCCCAATCACCCATTACTACAGATTGACGGAAATAACTTCCTTGGAGGTAAATCATGCACAGACAGGTTTATAATAAAAGAAGGAAATAATCAGCATAATCCATCCGTATTATTCAGATTGTGATTAGGACTGCTTAGAAAGGCAATAAGCAGAGGTCTTTTATATATATGATCATGCGTGCGCACTTAAAAGCTGAGTGACACTCCATGGAGACACCATCTGTATTTCATCAGTAAGTCAAAACCTCTCCTCAAATTTTGATGGATATGTCCCAGGAGCTTGAGAGGAGAGAACTACTTGTTCCTTGGTTTGCACTCTTAACAGCTTTTCGATCATAAAGTAATGCAATTAGATCTATGTTCCCAACTATTAATGCTTTATACAAATAGACACAGTTAACAAACCAATTTAACAAGAGCCGAATAATTACAATGTTAATACAATTTTTTACTTGTCTGTTATAGATGTTTTTAAACCTTGTAATGTTTATGGCAGATATGTCTAATTTAGATTCATTCTTCCTTTAAAATAAATTCCACTAGGAACCATATCAGAATTATCATTTCACTTGAACATGAACAAAAGTCTTCATGAACTGGAAAATGGCAGTTTTACTGTAGCTGCAAGTAACAAGTTACATTATTGAGCCCTCCACATTTACCTGTACCCGATGTAAAGATGTTTATGTCATGACACAGAACAGAAGACTCAGTAGTCAAGGCCAGACAGACAGTGGGATAACTCAAAAGGCATTTATTAAAATCAAACGAAGTAGCAGCGGCTATCTAAGGCTGGAACCTCTGCATGAGAGAAACAAAGGTTATTGACCACATAAATCTAATGGTGAAAGATTATGAATGTGAGTTTCTAACCTGGTTTTAGAGTTCAGTCCATGCCCAGAGAAAGAGGTAGGATCCAGCCGGTGGGCTGCCAACAAGATGTAGCGGGCACCCCCCAGAGTGTCCCAGATGCTGCAGCCCCAGAGAACATTTAGGAGTACCAAGCCAGGTCAGGCAAACAGATCAAAACAGGAATAGGCAGGCTCAGTGGCTCAAACTGACTTTAAATTGTGATTTTTTTACTGGTAAAATTCTATTTTATTTTTTACCACCACATTCTTCTCTAGTAGGTGAAGCATAAAGGTTATTCTTGCTTTTAGAGTTGAACGGAGTGTCTAAG